>NC_074683.1:51763394-51948394 GCF_029448725.1 Salvelinus fontinalis
GTCTGTCTGTCTGTCTGTCTGCCAGTTAGCCTGTCTGTCTGTCTGTCTGTCTGCCTGTCTGTCTGTCTGTCTGCCTGTCTGCCTGTCTGCCTGTCTGTCTGTCTGTCTGTCTGTCTGTCTGTCTGTCTGTCTGCCTGTCTGCCTGTCTGCCTGTCTGTCTGTCTGTCTGTCTGCCTGCGAGGTGAACCATAGACGCACGGTTTTAGCTGGCTTCACAGAGGATTGCATATTGAACCTGAGATTAAACACAGCTTTAGTATGACTGGTGTGACATAAATCAACTGGAAGATGCTTGGTGGAAGACAGATGAAAGAGAAGAGAGAGAGTGTGTGTGTAAGAGTGTATGAAAGAGAGAGTTTGAGAGAGTTCCTGACCAGAGGCAGAGAGAGAGAGAGTTCCTGACCACTGTGACTGACCCAAAATTTAAAAAAATCCTTGAATAAGTACAGACTCAGTGAACATAGCCTTGCTATTGAGAAATGTCGTCATAGTCAGACCAGCCTCTGCTGACGACAAATATTTCCCACAGATCACACAGACCCACAAATAATTTGAAAACAAATACTCGGTTTATTTATCTTCTCCTACTATTCATACTACAACTATTTGCACGTTGCTAAAACACTGTACATAGCTGATAATATAACACTTGAAATGTCTTATGTTCACTGTTAATGTCTAGTAGTTTTTTGTTGATGTTGTCTTGTGTCTTCTCACTTTTGTTTATTGTTTTTTTCACTTGCTTTGGCAATGTAAACACACGTTTCCCATGCCAATAAAGCCCCTTGAATTGAGAGAGAGAGAGAGAGAGAGAGAGAGAGACCCAGAAAAGCTGAATCTACTTCTTCACTATGGTGAATCACTAAAACAATACAGAAATACACTACAGGAAAAGAAGGAACAGCACGTCAGAAATCAGCTCAATGTAATTGAAGAATCCATAGAATCTAACCATTTCTGGGAAAATTGGAAAAACGAAACAAACAACAACACGAAAGGTTATCTATCTAAAACGGAGATGTATGGGTAAATCACTTCTCCAACCCGTTTGGCTCTATAACAAAGAACAAACAGGAAAAACATATACATGATCAAATACAAATCTTAGAATCAACTATTAAAGTCTACCAGAACCCACTGGATTCTCCAATTACATTGAATGAACTACAAGACAAAATACAAACCCTCCAACCCAAAATGCCTGTGGTGTTGACAGTATCCTAAATGAAATGATAAAATATACAAACCACAAATTCCAATTGGCTATACTTTGTTCTCATGCTTTGATGACTTCAAAAATTATTTTGACTCAATTTGGCATGAAGGTCTGCTATACAAATTGATGGAAAGTTGTATTTGGGGAAAAACATACGACATCATAAAATCCATGTACACAAAATTGGCAAAAAACACACACATTTCTTCCCACAGGGCCATTTGGTGAGATAGGGATGCAGCTTAGGCCCCACCCTCTTCAACATATATATCAATGAATTGGCGAGGGCACTAGAAGAGTCTGCCGCACCCAGCCTCACCCTACTAGAATCTGAAGTCAAATGTCTACTGTTTGCTGATTATCTGTTGCTTCTGTCCCCAACCAATTCATGAGAAAACAAAAAAGATAATTACTTGACACATTGGAAAGTATTAACAGAAAAACAGAACAAACTAGAATGCTATCTGGCCCTAAACAGAGAGCACATAGTGGCAGAACACCTGACCACTTTGACTGACACAAAAATAAGGGAATATTTGACTATGTACAGACTCAGTGAGCATAGCCTTGCTATTGAGAAAGGCCGCCGTAGGCAGTTATGGTTCTCAAGAGAAGACAGGCTATGTGCACACTGCTCACAAAATGAGGTGGAAACTGAGCTGCACTGCCTAACATCCTGCCAAATCTATGACCATATATAGAGACAGATATTGCCCTCAGATCCACAAAGAATTCATAAACAAATCAAATTTGGATGAACTCCTATACCTATTGGGTGAAATACTAGTGTGAAATCACAGCAGCAAGATTTTTGACCTGTTGCCACAAGAAAATGGCAACCAGTGAAGAACAAATTGTACATTTGTAAATACAACCTACTGTTGAAGTCTGAAGTTTACTTACATACACTTTAGGTTGGAGTCATTAAAACTCGTTTTTCAACCACTCCACACATTTCTTGTTAACAAACTATTGTTTTGGTAAGTCGGTTAGGACATCTACTTTGTGCATGACACAAGTCATTATTCCAACAATTGTTAACAGACAGATTATTTCACTTATAATTTACTGTATCACAATTCCAGTGGGTCAGAAGTTTACATACACTAAGCTGACTGTGCCTTTAAACTGCTTAGAAAATTCCATAAAATGATGTCATGGCTTTAGAAGATTCTGATAGGCTAATTGACATCATTTGAGTCAATTGGAGTTGTACCTGTGGATGTATTTCAAGGCCTACCTTCAAACTCAGTGCCTCTTTTTTGACATCATGGGAAAATCAAAAGAAATCAGCATAGACCTCAGAAAATAAATTGTAGACCTCCACAAGTCTGGTTCATCCTTGGGAGCTATTTCCAAACGCCTGAAGGTACCACGTTCATCTGTACAAACAATAGTACGCAAGTATAAACACCATGGGACCCCGCAGCCGTCGTACCGCTCAGGAAGGAGATGCGTTCTGTCTCCTAGAGATGAATGTACTCTGCTGCAAAAACTGCAAATCAATCCCAGAACAACAGCAAAGGACCTTGTGAAGATTCTGGAGGAAACAGGCACAAAAGTATCTATATCCACAGTATAACGAGTCCTAAATCAACATAACCTGAAAGGCCGCTCAGCAAGGAAGAAGCCACTGCTCCAAAACCGCCGTTAATAAGCCAGACAACTGTTTGCAACTGCACATGGGGACAAAGATCGTACCTTTTGGAGAAATATCCTCTGGTCTGATGAAACAAAAAATAGAACTGTTTGGCCATAATGACCATCGCTATGTTTGGAGGAAAAAGGGGGAGGCTTGCAAACCGAAGAACACCATCCCAACCGTGAAGCACGGGGGTGGCAGCATCATGTTGTGGGGGTGCTTTGCTGTAGGAGGGACTGGTGCACTTCACAAAATAGATGGCATCATGAGAAATGAAAATTATGTGGATATATTGAAGCAACATCTCAAGACATCAGTCAGGAAGTTAAAGCTTGGTCGCAAATGGGTCTTCCAAATGGACAATGACCCCAAGCATACTTCCAAAGTTGTGGCGAATTGGCTTAAGGACAACAAAGTCAAGGTATTGGAGTGGCCATCACAAAGCCCTGACCTCAATCCTATAGAACATTTGTTGGCAGCTGAAAAAGTGTGTGTGAGCAAGGAGGCCTACGAAACCTGACTCAGTTACACCAGCTCTGTCAGGAGGAATGGGCCAAAATTCACCCAACTTATTGTGGGAAGCTTGTGGAAGGCTATCCGAAACGTTTGACCCAAATTAAACAATTTAAAGGCAATGCTACCAAATACTAATTGAGTGTATGTTAACTTCTGACCCACTGGGAATGTGATGAAAGAAATTAAATATTAAATAAATCATTCTCTCTACTAATATTCTGACATTTCACATTCTTAAAATAAAGTGGTGATCCTAACTGACCAAAGACAGGGAATTTTTATTAGAATTAAATGTCAGAAATTGTGGAAAACGAAGTTAAAATATATTTGGCTAAGGTGTATGTAAACTTCCGACTTCAAATGTATGTTTATTTATTTTCCATTTTGTACTTTAACTATTTGCACATCATTACAACACTTTAAATATGGATTATATGACATTTGAAATGTTTTTATTCTTTTGGAAATTTTATGAGTGTGGTGTTTACTGTTAATTTTTTATTGTTTATTTCACTTTTGTTTATTATCTCTTTCAGTTGCCTTGGCAATGTAACATATATTTCCCATGGCAATAAAGCCCCTTAAATTGAAATTGAATTGAGAGAGAGAGAGACAGACCTCAGGTCTTAATTAAGTCAGTGACCATCAGAAGTACTTTATTCACTGTTTGTTGATCTACTATCTAAACAAGAAAAATAACTGTTAATCAGAAATCCTTTTGATTACTTATTCAATAGCTAAAATATCCAGAATCCAGTGCGATGGAGAATTACATCCATTTCATTTGATTTGGTTTACAGCACTGGGTGACAACAAATAGTGTTTAACTCCCTCTCCTTGTCGTTATTCTCCCTCTCTTCCCTACTTTATCTCTGTGGTTAATGAATTGGACCTTCTTCAGCCATTACCAGACAACTCTCACCACAGGGGACTGGAAAACCCTGGAATGTTTACAGCCTACGACCTAACAATCTCAAGCAATGATGCAATATAATGTATTCAAAACAGAAACTGAAGCCAACAAAATGTTGAGTGATGAACACAACAGCCATGTTATTCTGGTCGGCCTCCTCAGTCCTCATCCTAAAATTAAAATAACCTAAAAAATGGATGTGAAGTGGAACAAATTAGCAGTGCCCACAAACTGCTGTGACGTTTGGTCTTAGAGATGATCCATTTGCTTCATTCGTTCTTCTCAGGCGGCAGCGGTGGGGAAGGTGGAAATCAGGACTATTTCTTACATTTTACAGCACACCTGAGTTCAAAAACTATTGGAAATTATTTTAAATACTATATTATCTGTGATTGATTCAGCTTTCCAGGCTTCATGGACCAAAAGAATAGTCCCAAAATGGTAAACCCTGCCCATCTGGCACTCTTAGGCAGGCTTGTGTAACGGATGTGAAATGGCTAGCTAGTTAGCGGGTACGATGGGTAATGACGCTTCGTGGGTGACTGTTGTTGATGTGTGCAGAGGGTGCCCTGGTTCGCGCCCGAGGTCGGGGCGAGGGGACGTACTAAAGTTATACTGTTACACTAGCTAGTTAGCGGGTACGCGCTACTAGCGTTTAAATCGGTTACGTCACTTGCTCTGAAAACCTAGAAGTAGTGTTGCCCCTTGCTCTGCAAGGGCCGCGGCTTTTGTGGAGCGATGGGTAACGACGCTTCGTGGGTGACTGTTGTTGATGTGTGCAGAGGGTTCCCTGGTTCGCGCCCGAGGTCGGGGCGAGGGGACGTACTAAAGTTATACTGCTACACTAGCTAGTTAGCGGGTACGCGCTACTAGCACAAACACTCAATATTTGAAAGATTTTTCATGCTATTGGAACTCAGTTCTGTTTCTCAGTCCTTCACTGACGCTCTATCTTTTTAACTACTTCACTTAAGCCCCAGAATGCATTACAGTAGCATCCTTTTATTTTAATATCTAGAGATGGCTGTGGGAGGTGTGATTAAAAACACACTGAAAACTGTTTTAATGCATGGCATCTCTATAATGCAATGCTTTTCCAATTCCATTCCTCCGGTACCCTCAACAGCACACATCTTTGTTGTAGCCCCAGACAAACTAACCTGAGTCAACTCATTGAGGGCCTGATGATTTGTTGAATCCGGTGAGGTGTTGGGGGGAGAGTGGGATAAGTTGAGCCATCCCTTGTTTCTCAAAAACCATACAACAACTTCATTAGACCAAATATTTAGGAAGATGTCAGCATCATTTCATGGGGTAAATAATAAATATTCATTATGTATTCACAACCCGCTGCGCCTTGGTCCGCTCATTCACCACAAGACGACCGTTACAGTCAGCATCATTTCATGGGGTCTGTGAAGGAAGAAACCACATGGAAGAAGTGGGAAGAAAGTTAAGTCCCAAATGTATTGTGTTAGAGGTTTCATAATACTTGTAATACTTCATAATACTACGTAATCCAAAGTAGATCATCTTAAAGGACCAGTGCAGTCAAACATGTGATTTTCCTGTTTTTAATACTGTATATACAGCATATTTATAAACATTTGACACAACATTTAAAAAGAATTACGTTTATTTAACTTGGCAAGTCAGTTAAAACCTCTACCGCTTCTCTCTCCCGGATCCGGGATCCTCCTCATCAAAAGAGCTGACTAGCATAGCCTAGCCTAACGCGACAGGGATATCATATAATATAATTTTCATGAAATCACAAATCCAATACAGCAAATGAAAGATAAACATCTTGTGAATCCAGCCATCATTTCCGATTTTTAAAATGTTTTACAGCGAAAACACAATATCTATTTATATTAGCTAACCACAATAGCCAAACACACAACGCCATGTTTTCACCATGTTTCCACCGCAAAGGTAGCTTTCACAAAACACACAAATAGAGATACAATTTATCACTAACCTTTGAACAACTTCATCAGATGACACTCTTATAACATCATGTTATACAATACATTTATGCTTTGTTCGAAAATGTGCATATTTGAGGTATAAATCGTAGTTTTACATTGCAGCCACCATCACAAATAGCACCAAAACAGCCAGAATAATTACAGAGAGCAACGTGAAATAAATAAATACTCATCATAAAACATTTATGAAAAATACATGGTGTACAGCAAATGAAAGATAAACATCTTGTGAATCCAGCCAATATTTCCGATTTTTTAAGTGTTTTACAGCGAAAACACAATATATATTTATATTAGCTCACCACAATAGCCAAACACACAACGCCATTTATTCACCGCAAAGGTAGCTTTCACAAAACCCACAAATAGAGATAAAATGAATCACTAACCTTGAACAACTTCATCAGATGACAGTCTTATAACATCATGTTATACAATACATTTATGTTTTGTTCGAAAATGTGCATATTTAGAGGTAAAAATCCTGGTTTTACATTGTCAATATGTAGCCATGATGCACCAAATTGTCCGGAGATATTTTGGACAGTCACGTAATCTAACCAAAGAACTCATCATAAACTTTACTAAAAAATACATGTTGTACAGCAAATGAAAGATACAGCTTGCTCTCTCTCTCTCTCTCTTGCTCTCTCTCTCTCTCTCTCTCTCTCTCTCTTGCTCTCTCTCTCTCTTGCTCTCTCTCTCTCTTGCTCTCTCTCTCTCTCATAGTGATTTACCTGTCATGTCTCCAGTCTAAAAACGATGAAGAAGAAAAACATTGTGCTCGGCTGTTCCTCCGTAACCTCAGTTGATTGCGGATGATAATTATCACATCGCCCCCTCTTCACAATGGGAGGGCAACAGGAGGGGAATTAGCAGCTGCCAGAAGAAGCCACGTCTCAACTGACTATCTGTCAGTAATGCTGTCTCTTCTCTTCCCCTCTTGTCTCCCTTTATCCTTCATGTTACTTCTTGACTGTGCTTTGTCTTCACTCACCAAGAGGTAACAACCTAGCTCACCCTGTAGGAATTCCAGGTTTAAAGTCAACGACTCATAACGGTACAAAAATTTAAAAGATAATTCATGTATTTAGATTCCTTCATCTGTCCCAAATCCATCAGCAATATATTATTATCATTATTATTATTATTATTATTATATTACTGAGCCCTGTGCCTAGCAGATATACCTGTGTGTGATCCCACCATTTACCTCCTCCCTTGTCTTAATTCAGGTCTGTGTACTTGACACTGTTGACCTCAGAGCCAAGGCCGGGGCTAGAGAACAGAGAATAAAGAGAGTAGAGAGCCCCGACAAAAAGGAAGTGCATATAAATATGGCTGTAGAAAACTGTCTGTCACACCCAGGAGATGTCCGGGTGCCGATTTACCTAACACAGACAGGAAATGAGTGGTGTCCTGGGCCTGATTTACCTAACACAGAGAGGAAATGAGTGGTGTCCTGGGCCTGATTTACCTAACACAGACAGGAAATGAGTAGTGTCCTCACATCAATATATATCTATATCTATATACATCAATATATATCTACCCCCCCCCCCCCCAACCCCCAGTCGCACAACCATTAGAATGACCAAGGACCCAGCTACATCAAATACATCTACACCCCAGTCACACATCCATTAGAATTACCATGAACCCTGCAGGCCAGATGAATCGCTCACAGATAAAATGATGGATCAATACTGATGACCCTATCCTCTCTGAGACTCTTGACCCCTGATCGACAAAGCAATGAGCAGCATTAAATAGCCTAATGATTTTCCACCGCTTTTAACGCTGTGCTGTTTTAAAGACACATCTAAAGAGCGGATCAAACTACATTGTGTATTTTAGAAGTTTATAAAAGACTGTGATACTCTTTTACTTGTCGTGGTACGCGACAAGCCTAGTCCTTCAGAAACGTTGACATTTTCATTATTACTGTTTAACGTTCTTAGGGATTAATCTACTGTTTTGCACATACCTACACATACCAAGTTAAAGTGACACAGAGATTAATTTAGCTCACTTTGTAATCTGTTTTAATTGTCACGAAGAATAAATGTCAACCAGTAAATAAGGGAGTGCATATAAATATGCATATAAATATAAATGTGCATATAAATATTCCCAGAGTGGAAAACAACAAAGTAACTTTCCAACAACAAAAAAAAAAACGATGGCTAATTATCCTGTTAATTACTGCAATCAAGGATGTATAGGAATCAGGATATCTCCCTCCCGTCGTACTCCAACAGCTAGGAAAACCAACGATGATCAGTCTCTTTAATTGTCACGTCCTGACCATAGAAAGCCTGTATTTTCTATGGTAGAGTAGGTCAGGGCGTGACTAGGGGTGTTTAGTCTAGTTTATTATTTCTATGTGGGGTTCTAGGTTTATTTTTCTATGTTGGTGTTTTGTGTATGATTCCCAATTAGAGGCAGCTGGTAATCGTTGTCTCTAATTGGGGATCATATTTAAGTAGCATTTTTTTTTTCCCACCTGTGGGGTTATGGGATATTGTTTATGTTTAGTTGCCTGTTAGCACTGAATTGTCGGACACGGTTCGTTGATTCTTTATTTGTTATTGTATTGATTTTAGTTTCACTTTCATTATTAAAATATGTGGAACTCAACATTCGCATACGAACATCGTGACAATAATACGTATTTTCATCGCATCTCTGAACTATTAAGTTTCTCTCTATTGCATAGAAGAAGGTTCAGTGATTTTATTTCTATCAATAATCAATAATGTAGTATATATAATGATGCATTAATAAGATGCTACAATGATTGTTTAAAAAAATTAAATAAATTACTCACAGATTATATCAGACCTCTTAATAATGCTCATAGGCCTATAGTTTTCCTAGGTAAAATATATGTAAACAGGTAGGAGACCGGGAAATACGCCCTACTACATTCAATCAAGTAACGTTTGTTTTGCAATAAGGACTTAGTAGTCTCCAAGACCTCTAGACCTCTTGATAGTGATTGTCAGAAGAGAGGAGGAAGAGGAGGAGGAGGAGGAGGAGGAGGTGACAAATGCTTCAGATTATCTCTTGCTCTCTAGAAGGAACAGCTCGTCTCCAGTCAATAACGCCACGATGGATTCTCTGTATCTCAGCTATTTAGAGGCAGCAGCTCCAACGTATCCATTCATTAAAACAACCCCAAAAGATGTTGAACTCAGCATCGAGATGCTCCGTTCCCCTTCCAGGCTTTGTACGAAGTAGAATTTCATCATGAAGTCAATGTCAGCCAGCTTGTCATTCGATAGATGTAGTCCAAGATGCAACACCTAATGCATTTGTTCAAAAGCATGTTGACTCAGTGTAAAATGCTCTACCGGCAGCAGATAGGGTATTGTTGTTCAATGAAACAATATACTGTAACTTCTCAAAGGTCTGAGTTGGTTGTTTCTCAAAAGTCTGTATTGGTTGTTTCTCAAAAGTCTGTGGTGGTTGTTTCTCAAAGGTCTGAGTAGGTTGTTTCTCAAACGTTTGCATTGGTTGTTTCTCAAATGTATATATTGGTTGTTTCTCAAATGTCTCTATTGGTTGTTTCTCAAACGTTGTGTTGGTTGTTTCTCAAAAATCTGTGTTGGTTGTTTCTCAAAAGTCTGTGTTGGTTGTTTCTCAAAAGTCTGTGTTGGTTGTTTCTCAAATGTCTCTATTGGTTGTTTCTCAAAAGTCTGTGTTGGTTGTTTCTCAAAAGTCAGTATTTGTTGTCTCTCAGAAGTTGGGATTAGATTCAATCAGCAACACACAATATTAGCGTAACGGCTTGATTGACATTTCTAAACAATCTTTCCGCGTTTTCGGAGACTGCATTCACGGTAAACGCAGCGTACGTCGGCTCAATTGGGAATGACCTTGACATTTCAATCGGGCTACAACGCAAATCTTTGGCGCTATGGATAGTATGAAGCGCATGGTTGAAATATGTAACCGAGAATAGATCATAGTTCTGTTATTATGCATACTCTCATTTGCACAAAATCAGACACTGCATTCCAAAAGGAAAGGTAACCTATGATGATAAACATGTTGATTTATCGAGATCAGTAGTATTCTCCCAGACCTCTAGATCAGTAGTAGTCTCCCAGACCTCTAGATCAGTAGTATTCTCCCAGACCTCTAGATCAGTAGTATTCTCCCAGACCTCTAGATCAGTAGTAGTCTCCCAGACCTCTAGATCAGTAGGAGTCTCCCAGACCTCTAGATCAGTAGTAGTCTCCCAGACCTCTAGATCAGTAGGAGTCTCCCAGACCTCTAGATCAGTAGTAGTCTCCCAGTCCTCTAGATCAGTAGTAGTCTCCCAGACCTCTAGATCAGTAGTAGTCTCCCAGACATCTAGATCAGTAGTATTCTCCCAGACCTCTAGATCAGTAGTATTCTCCCAGACCTCTAGATCAGTAGTATTCTCCCAGACCTCTAGATCAGTAGTCGTCTCCCAGATCTCTAGATCAGTAGTAGTCTCCCAGACCTCTAGATCAGTAGTAGTCTCCCAGACCTCTAGATCAGTAGTAGTCTCCCAGACCTCTAGATCAGTAGTATTCTCCCAGACCTCTAGATCAGTAGTAGTCTCCCAGACCTCTAGATCAGTAGTATTCTCCCAGACCTCTAGATCAGTAGTATTCTCCCAGACCTCTAGATCAGTAGTAGTCTCCCAGACCTCTAGATCAGTAGTAGTCTCCCAGACCTCTAGATCAGTAGTAGTCTCCCAGACCTCTAGATCAGTAGTAGTCTCCCAGACCTCTAGATCAGTAGTAGTCTCCCAGACCTCTAGATCAGTAGTAGTCTCCCAGACCTCTAGATCAGTAGTAGTCTCCCAGACCTCTAGATCAGTAGTAGTCTCCAAGACCTCTAGATCAGTAGTAGTCTCCCAGACCTCTAGATCAGTAGTAGTCTCCCAGACCTCTAGATCAGTAGGAGTCTCCCAGACCTCTAGATCAGTAGGAGTCTCCCAGACATCTAGATCAGTAGGAGTCTCCCAGACCTCTAGATCAGTAGTAGTCTCCCAGACCTCTAGATCAGTAGTAGTCTCCCAGACCTCTAGATCAGTAGTAGTCTCCCAGACCTCTAGATCAGTAGTATTCTCCCAGGCCTCTAGATCAGTAGTATTCTCCCAGACCTCTAGATCAGTAGTAGTCTCCCAGACATCTAGATCAGTAAGAGTCTCCCAGACCTCTAGATCAGTAGTAGTCTCCCAGACCTCTAGATCAGTAGTATTCTCCCAGACCTCTAGATCAGTAGTAGTCTCCCAGACCTCTAGATCAGTAGTAGTCTCCCAGACCTCTAGATCAGTAGTAGTCTCCCAGACCTCTAGATGAGTAGTAGTCTCCCAGACCTCTAGATCAGTAGTAGTCTCCAAGACCTCTAGATCAGTAGTAGTCTCCCAGACCTCTAGATCAGTAGTAGTCTCCCAGACCTCTAGATCAGTAGTAGTCTCCCAGACCTCTAGATCAGTAGGAGTCTCCCAGACATCTAGATCAGTAGGAGTCTCCCAGACCTCTAGATCAGTAGTAGTCTCCCAGACCTCTAGATCAGTAGTAGTCTCCCAGACCTCTAGATCAGTAGTAGTCTCCCAGACCTCTAGATCAGTAGTATTCTCCCAGGCCTCTAGATCAGTAGTATTCTCCCAGGCCTCTAGATCAGTAGTATTCTCCCAGACCTCTAGATCAGTAGTAGTCTCCCAGACATCTAGATCAGTAGTAGTCTCCCAGACCTCTAGATCAGTAGTATTCTCCCAGACCTCTAGATCAGTAGTAGTCTCCCAGACCTCTAGATCAGTAGTAGTCTCCCAGACCTCTAGATCAGTAGTATTCTCCCAGGCCTCTAGATCAGTAGTATTCTCCCAGACCTCTAGATCAGTAGTAGTCTCCCAGACATCTAGATCAGTAGTAGTCTCCCAGACCTCTAGATCAGTAGTAGTCTCCCAGACCTCTAGATCAGTAGTAGTCTCCCAGACCTCTAGATCAGTAGTAGTCTCCCAGACCTCTAGATCAGTAGTAGTCTCCCAGACCTCTAGATCAGTAGAAGTTTCCCAGACTGTTTCAAGTCACTGACCGTTTCAAGTCCCAGAATATTTAAAATCTCAGACTGTTTCAAGTCCCTGACTGTTTCAAGTCCCAGACTGTTTCAAGTCCCAGACTGTTTCAAGTCCCAGACTGTTTCAAGTCCCATACTGTTTCAAGTCCCCAGACTGTTTCAAGTCCCAGACTGTTTCAAGTCCCCAGACTGTTTCAAGTCCCAGACTGTTTCAAGTCCCCAGACTGTTTCAAGTCCCAGACTGTTTCAAGTCCCAGACTGTTTCAAGTCCCAGACTGTTTCAAGTCCCCAGACTGTTTCAAGTCCCAGACTGTTTCAAGTCCCCAGACTGTTTCAAGTCCCCAGACTGTTTCAAGTCCCCAGACTGTTTCATGTCCCCAGACTGTTTCATGTCCTAGACTGTTTCAAGTCCCAGACTGTTTCAAGTCCCAGACTGGTTCAAGTCCCCAGACTGTTTCAAGTTCCCTGACTGTTTCATGTCCCCAGACTGTTTCATGTTCCCAGACTGTTTCAAGTCCCAGACTGTTTCAAGTACCCAGACTGTTTCAAGTCCCCAGACTGTTTCAAGTCCCCAGACTGTTTCATGTCCCCAGACTGTTTCAAGTCCCAGACTGTTTCAAGTACCCAGACTGTTTCATGTCCCCAGACTGTTTCATGTCCCCAGACTGTTTCATAGGTAATGAAAACACTAACACTTGTGGAACTTAGTTGAACTTTCTTCTAGATTTCTCGATCTCCCATGTCTACATGCTGTCTCCATGTTTTAGCTATGAAAGCTCACTCATGCGAAGACATACAGTAGGTAGCTACTTGTTCAGAGCTTCAACAATGTAGTTATCCGTCTCCCTTTGACACTTCTACCAAATAGTTGAACAGCATACCTGAGCTTACAACAGTATTTTCATGAATACAATTTGCAAAGCAAATCACTTCACTTTTCTATTTCCTGCTAAAAAAATGATGCAAGCATCTCTGAAAGAATAATAGTTTAGAAATAAATTACATTTCGATTTTCCTTTGGCAATGTGTCATTTTGAGGGGTTCTGGATGTATTCATAAATGAATAAATATGAACTTACCCCGATCTTTTTTCACTTTCATAAGATCGACGGTCTTCACGTACTTGATAATATTACGACTCCTGGTTATCAACCTCTGGCTTGTTAGGAAAAATTATTATTTGAATCCCCCCCCCCCACCCTCCTCCATCCACCTTTTCTGTGGAAGAACATCAATCAAAACAGAGGTTGACTTTCGAAAGCAAATCTATTCCATCGGTGTCGTATTGTGTGTTGTGATACACCTGAACACAGAGGTTGACTTTACACTCACACCGATTTACAAACCCCTTTGTGACACTTTGGTTCCTTCAACCTTGAGTAGAGGTCACCCATCAATATCAGTGAAAACAAGTGCGATCGCCAAACAAGTGCGATGGCCAAACGAGTGCGATGGCCAAACGAGTGCGATGGCCAAACGAGTGCGATGGCCAAACGAGTGCAATGGCCAAACGAGTCCGATGGCCAAACGAGTGTGATGGCCAAACGAGTGCGATGGCCAAACAAGTGCAATGGCCAAACAAGTGCAATGGCCAAACAAGTGCGATGGCCAAACGAGTGCGATGGCCAAACGAGTGCGATGGCCAAACGAGTGCGATGGCCAAACGAGTGCGATGGCCAAACGAGTGCGATGGCCAAACAAGTCCGATGGCCAAACGAGTGCAGTGGCCAAACAAGTGCGAAGGCCAAACAAGTGTGATGGCCAAACAAGAGCGATGGCCAAACAAGTGCGATGGCCAAACAAGTGCGATGGCCAAATGAGTGCGATGGCCAAACGAGTGCGATGGCCAAACGAGTGTGATGGCCAAACGAGTGTGATGGCCAAACAAGTGCAATGGCCAAACAAGTGCGATGGCCAAACAAGTGCGATGGCCAAACAAGTGCGATGGCCAAACGAGTGCAATGGCCAAACGAGTGCGATGGCCAAACGAGTGCGATGGCCAAACAAGTGAGATGGCCAAACAAGTGCGATGGCCAAACGAGTGCGATGGCCAAACGAGTGTGATGGCCAAACGAGTGCAATGGCCAAACAAGTGCAATGGCCAAACAAGTGCGATGGCCAAACGAGTGCGATGGCCAAACGAGTGTGATGGCCAAACAAGTGTGATGGCCAAACAAGTGCAAACAAGTGCGATGGCCAAACAAGTGCGATGGCCAAACAAGTGCGATGGCCAAACAAGTGCGATGGCCAAACAAGTGCGATGGCCAAACAAGTGCGATGGCCAAACAAGTGCATATCAAGTGCGATGGCCAAACAAGTGCGATGGCCAAACAAGTGCGATGGCCAAACGAGTGCGATGGCCAAACGAGTGCGATGGCCAAACAAGTGCGATGGCCAAACGAGTGCGATGGCCAAACAAGTGCGATGGCCAAACGAGTGCGATGGCCAAACGAGTGCGATGGCCAAACGAGTGCGATGGCCAAACGAGTGCGATGGCCAAACGAGTGCAATGGCCAAACAAGTGCGATGGCCAAACAAGTGCGATGGCCAAACAAGTGCGATGGCCAAACAAGTGCGATGGCCAAACAAGTGCGATGGCCAAACAAGTGCGATGGCCAAACGAGTGTGATGGCCAAACGAGTGCAATGGCCAAACAAGTGCAATGGCCAAACGAGTGCGATGGCCAAACGAGTGCGATGGCCAAACAAGTGCAAACAAGTGCGATGGCCAAACAAGTGCGATGGCCAAACAAGTGCGATGGCCAAACAAGTGCGATGGCCAAACAAGTGCAATGGCCAAACAAGTGCGATGGCCAAACGAGTGCGATGGCCAAACGAGTGCGATGGCCAAACGAGTGCGATGGCCAAACGAGTGCGATGGCCAAACAAGTGCAAACAAGTGCGATGGCCAAACAAGTGCGATGGCCAAACAAGTGCAAACAAGTGCGATGGCCAAACAAGTGCGATGGCCAAACAAGTGCGATGGCCAAACAAGTGCATATCAAGTGCGATGGCCAAACAAGTGCGATGGCCAAACAAGTGCGATGGCCAAACAAGTGCATATCAAGTGCGATGGCCAAACAAGTGCGATGGCCAAACAAGTGCGATGGCCAAACGAGTGCGATGGCCAAACGAGTGTGATGGCCAAACAAGTGCAATGGCCAAACAAGTGTGATGGCCAAACGAGTGCGATGGCCAAACAAGTGCGATGGCCAAACGAGTGCGATGGCCAAACGAGTGCGATGGCCAAACGAGTGCGATGGCCAAACAAGTGCGATGGCCAAACGAGTGCGATGGCCAAACAAGTTGCGATGGCCAAACAAGTGCGATGGCCAAACGAGTGCGATGGCCAAACGAGTGCGATGGCCAAACAAGTGCGATGGCCAAACGAGTGCGATGGCCAAACAAGTGCGATGGCCAAACAAGTTGCGATGGCCAAACGAGTGCGATGGCCAAACGAGTGCAATGGCCAAACAACTGCGATGGCCTATGTAGGCAAGACCATAGCATTATCTCACTCCCGGTTGGCTACACCACATGAAGGTACTAATATCTAATGTTATACTTCATGTTACATTGCAGCAGAGTTGTTCTCGTGTTCTCTATTCTTCTTCCTACAGTAAGTGTGCTGCTATTTATGCAGTTCTAGTCTGCGGCACGCAGCCCCCTTGTGTGGCAGCTCTGTTGGGATTTGTTTTACGACACCCCGTAATCCTCTGGTTTATAAATACTCCGTCTTTTGATGTTCTAATGTAATGCCTGATTGGAAATAAGTCAAACAAAAATGAAACAAAAGAGGCAAATGTTTCAAAACGGCAGCTAAATATATTCATTTTCACACAGCGTCAGCTTTAGTCAATGAGACAGGGTTAAACAGTGTGAGATTATGTTCCATATTAGTCCATGTCTGGGGCCTCTCTGTGCTCTGAGCTCAGGGGAATAATACAATTACCTTGATTAATAATAATACACTACTCACAGAGGGAGGGAGAAAGGGTCTGGAGCCGTGCAGTGTCCTCTGGGTTAGCATTAGCCTCTGCAGAGGGAAAAATCATGCTGTGTGGGTTAGCATTAGCCTCTGCAGAGGGAAAATCATGCTGTGTGGGTTAGCATTAGCCTCTGCAGAGGGAAAATCATGCTGTGTGGGTTAGCCTTGAGCTCTGGTAAGGGCCACACATGTAGGTTAGCGTTAACCTCTGCAGAGGGAAAAATCATGCTGTGTTAGCCTACCGCTGTGCGGAGAGAGCAGGGACAAACCCATCACACGAACCTCCATATCTAAACTGACAGATAAAGCTGTCACACTACCAGACGTCTTCTCTTTTATCACTACAGACAAAGTGTGAATGACCCTGACAGATGAACGCTGTATGTTCTCTATAGCTTCATGTTACTCTTCTTTTCCCTGCACATATCAGACAACAATGCTATGGAATGTTCCCTTTTCCTACTATAGAGCTAGACTGAAAACCCTTTAGAGTGGCTGACAGACGACTGTTATATAGCTGTGTTCTCCTGTCCTGCTACAGAGGTACCTTTTGAGTCCAGACCCTCTGTGTTCTACAGTTTAGTTCCTGGGGGAGTGAAGGGGGACCTTTTCTGAGGCTCCCGCTGCCGGACCAGTGCGGTGTAACTAGCTAGATTTATCACTTATTCCCCGATAGTGATTAGATCTATCATTTATTACCCGATAGTGATTAGATTTATCACTTATTCCCTGACAGTGATTAGATCTATCACTTATTCCCAGTCAGTGATTAGATATATCTGCAGTGTAAATGACTTCACACTTCTTCCTCAGCCACCATTTTTGTTGTTGTTGTTTAATTACCTAAGATCTGTTTGCTTCTCACCCCCTCCTCTCCCCGCCCCACGCGTTAGAAAGATACAGTAGATTGAGGTTAATACGTCCTCATTAAAGATTTACTGATGGCTTTGCCTTTTTGAACTCTTGAATCAACTTCATATCAGGGATGGACATGTTTCCCACTAGATTTTTGATTAATAAAACTGATTAAACAATTCAATCCCCATATCAAATCCTAACAAATGTTATGCATAATCGGGGCGGCAGAAAGCCTAGTGTTAAGAGCGTTGGTCCAGTAACCAAAAGGTTGCTGAATCGAATCCCCAAGGCTGATAAGGTAAAAATGTGTCATTCTACCCCTGAACAAGGCAGTTAACCCACTGTCCCCCGGTAGGCAGTCATTGTAAATAAGAATTTGTTCTTAACTGACTTGCCAGGTTAAACATAAATAAAAAATACCATTAAACTTTGAGAGTCTATTGTCAAAACCATGCATCAATCTAATTAAAATAATACAAAACAAACACATCAACTCTGTCCGTTTAAATGACAGATAGCTGTTGCATGGGCTGCATCTCAATACGGAAAACCCTGGGTTTGATGTATTATGATACCATTCCACTAATTCCACTCCAGCCTTTAGCACAAGCTCGTCTTCCGCGATTAAGGTGCCACCAACCTCCTACATCCATACCAATCCGCCTATGTCGCCCTCCTACATTCGCGGTGGAAAATGGCAGAGCTACAGCGATGTATGTCGCCCTCCTACATCCGCGGTGGAAAATGGCAGAGCTACAGCGATGTATGTCGCCCTCCTACATCCGCGGTGGAAAATGGCAGAGCTACAGCGATGTATGTCGCCCTCCTACATCCGCGGTGGAAAATGGCAGAGCTACAGCGATGTATGTCGCCCTCCTACATTCGCGGTGGAAAATGGCAGAGCTACAGCGATGTATGTCGCCCTCCTACATCCGCGGTGGAAAATGGCAGAGCTACAGCGATGTATGTCGCCCTCCTACATCCGCGGTGGAAAATGGCAGAGCTACGGCGATGTATGTCGCCCTCCTACATTCGCGGTGGAAAATGGCAGAGCTACGGCGATGTATGTCGCCCTCCTACATTCGCGGTGGAAAATGGCAGAGCTACGGCGATGTATGTCGACCTCCTACATCCGCGGTGGAAAATGGCAGAGCTACAGCGATGTTTGTCGCCCTCCTACATCCGCGGTGGAAAATGGCAGAGCTACAGCGATGTATGTCGCCCTCCTACATCCGCGGTGGAAAATGGCAGAGCTACAGCGATGTATGTCGCCCTCCTACATCCGCGGTGGAAAATGGCAGAGCTACAGCGATGTTTGTCGCCCTCCTACATCCGCGGTGGAAAATGGCAGAGCTACAGCGATGTTTGTCGCCCTCCTACATCCGCGGTGGAAAATGGCAGAGCTACAGCGATGTTTGTCGCCCTCCTACATCCGCGGTGGAAAATGGCAGAGCTACAGCGATGTATGTCGCCCTCCTACATCCGCGGTGGAAAATGGCAGAGCTACAGCGATGTATGTCGCCCTCCTACATCCGCGGTGGAAAATGGCAGAGCTACAGCGATGTATGTCGCCCTCCTACATCCGCGGTGGAAAATGGCAGAGCTACAGCGATGTATGTCGCCCTCCTACATCCGCGGTGGAAAATGGCAGAGCTACAGCGATGTATGTCGCCCTCCTACATTCGCGGTGGAAAATGGCAGAGCTACAGCGATGTATGTCGCCCTCCTACATCCGCGGTGGAAAATGGCAGAGCTACAGCGATGTATGTCGCCCTCCTACATCCGCGGTGGAAAATGGCAGAGCTACGGCGATGTATGTCGCCCTCCTACATTCGCGGTGGAAAATGGCAGAGCTACGGCGATGTATGTCGCCCTCCTACATTCGCGGTGGAAAATGGCAGAGCTACGGCGATGTATGTCGACCTCCTACATCCGCGGTGGAAAATGGCAGAGCTACAGCGATGTTTGTCGCCCTCCTACATCCGCGGTGGAAAATGGCAGAGCTACAGCGATGTATGTCGCCCTCCTACATCCGCGGTGGAAAATGGCAGAGCTACAGCGATGTATGTCGCCCTCCTACATCCGCGGTGGAAAATGGCAGAGCTACAGCGATGTTTGTCGCCCTCCTACATCCGCGGTGGAAAATGGCAGAGCTACAGCGATGTTTGTCGCCCTCCTACATCCGCGGTGGAAAATGGCAGAGCTACAGCGATGTTTGTCGCCCTCCTACATCCGCGGTGGAAAATGGCAGAGCTACAGCGATGTATGTCGCCCTCCTACATCCGCGGTGGAAAATGGCAGAGCTACAGCGATGTATGTCGCCCTCCTACATCCGCGGTGGAAAATGGCAGAGCTACAGCGATGTATGTCGCCCTCCTACATCCGCGGTGGAAAATGGCAGAGCTACAGCGATGTATGTCGCCCTCCTACATCCGCGGTGGAAAATGGCAGAGCTACAGCGATGTTTGTCGCCCTCCTACATCCGCGGTGGAAAATGGCAGAGCTACAGCGATGTTTGTCGCCCTCCTACATCCGCGGTGGAAAATGGCAGAGCTACAGCGATGTTTGTCGCCCTCCTGCCACCGCGGTGGAAAATGGCAGAGCTACAGCGATGTATGTCGCCCTCCTACATCCGCGGTGGAAAATGGCAGAGCTACAGCGATGTATGTCGCCCTCCTACATCCGTGGTGGAAAATGGCAGAGCTACAGCGATGTTTGTCGCCCTCCTACATCTGCGGTGGAAAATGGCAGAGCTACAGCGATGTATGTCGCCCTCCTACATCTGCGGTGGAAAATGGCAGAGCTACAGCGATGTATGTCGCCCTCCTACATCCGCGGTGGAAAATGGCAGAGCTACAGCGATGTATGTCGCCCTCCTACATCCGCGGTGGAAAATGGCAGAGCTACAGCGATGTATGTCGCCCTCCTACATCCGCGGTGGAAAATGGCAGAGCTACAGCGATGTATGTCGCCCTCCTACATCCGCGGTGGAAAATGGCAGAGCTACAGCGATGTATGTCGCCCTCCTACATCCGCGGTGGAAAATGGCAGAGCTACAGCGATGTTTGTCGCCCTCCTGCCACCGCGGTGGAAAATGGCAGAGCTACAGCGATGTTTGTCGCCCTCCTGCCACCGCGGTGGAAAATGGCAGAGCTACAGCGATGTATGTCGCCCTCCTACATCCGTGGTGGAAAATGGCAGAGCTACAGCGATGTTTGTCAGACCAGGAGACAAAAACGGTCTTCTCACAAAAATGTCTGTAGTGTCCGAACGGTTTGGCCTACTAACTAATGTGACCATGATTTTAACGGTTTAAAGATTATTTCCTGTAATTCTATACATTGCTATGTCTAATGTGTATCCGTGTGATATTTGAGAGACTCATATATTGCAACAAAATCGAAACCTAAAAAAAAATAAAAAATACATTAGCTGACATGGGCTAGTTGATCTGGAGGTTTCTGATATGTATAACATAAGGTATGCAATGACTGACATCACAGGAGACTGACACCGTTTACTACTATTACAACGTTCAAGAGTAAGTTGAAAGACGGACTCAGTTACTTTTGAAAAGATGATAGCATGGACTGAGTTCCTTTTAAAAAGATAATAGTATGGACTGAGTTCATTTTTAAAAGATAGTAGTATGGACTGAGTTCCTTTTAAAAAGATAGTAGTATGGACTGAGTTCCTTTTAAAAAGATAATAGCATGGACTGAGTTCCTTTTAAAAAGATAATATCATGGACTGGGTTCCTTTTGAAAGATGGTAGTATGATCTGAGTTCCTTTTAAAAAGATAATAGCATGGACTGAGTTCCTTTTCAAAAGATAATATCATGGACTAAGTTCCTTTTGAAAGATGGTAGCATGGACTGAGTTCCTTTTAAAAAGATACTAGTATGGACTGAGTTCCTTTTAAAAAGATAATAGCATTGACTGAGTTCCTTTTAAAAAGATAGTGGTATGGACTGAGTTCCTGGAAATAAGAGATAGTAGTATGGTCTGGGTTCCCAAAAATAAGTGATGATAGCATGGACATAGTTCCTTTTTAAAAGATAATAGCATGGACTGAGTTCCTTTTAAAAAGATAATAGCATGGACTGAGTTCCCGGAAATAAGAGATAGTAGTATGGACTGAGTTCCCGGAAATAAGAGATAGTAGTATGGACTGAGTTCCCGGAAATAAGAGATAGTAGTATGGACTGAGTTCCCAAAAATAAGAGATAGTAGTATGGACTGAGTTCCCAAAAATAAGAGATGATAGCATGGACATAGTTCCTTTTTAAAAGATAATAGCATGGACTGACTTTCTTTTTTAAAAAGATAATAGCATGGACTGAGTTCCTTTTGAAAGATAATAGCATGGACTGAGTTCCTTTTAAAAAGATAATAGCATGGACTGAGTTCCTTTTAAAAAGATAATAGCATGGACTGAGTTCCTTTTAAAAAGATAATAGCATGGACTGAGTTCCTTTTAAAAAGATAATAGCATGGACTGAGTTCCTTTTAAAAAGATAATATCATGGACTGAGTTCCTTTTAAAAAGATAGTAGTATGGACTGAGTTCCTTTTAAAGAGATAGTAGTATGGACTGAGTTCCTTTTAAAAAGATAATAGTATGCACTGAGTTCCTTTTAAAGAGATAGTAGTATGGACTGAGTTCCTTTTAAAAAGATAATAGTATGCACTGAGTTCCTTTTAAAAAGATAGTAGTATGGACTGAGTTCCTTTTAAAAAGATAATAGCATGGACTGAGTTCCTTTTAAAAAGATACTAGTATGGACTGAGTTCCTTTTAAAAAGATAGTAGTATGGACTGAGTTCCTTTTAAAAAGATAGTAGCATGGACTGAGTTCCTGTTAAAAAGATAATAGCATGGACTGAGTTCCTTTTAAAAAGATAGTAGTATGGACTGAGTTCCTTTTAAAAAGATAATAGCATGGACTGAGTTCCTTTTAAAAAGATAGTGGTATGGACTGAGTTCCTTTTAAAAAGATAGTAGCATGGACTGAGTTCCTTTTAAAAAGATAGTAGCATGGACTGAGTTCCTTTTAAAAAGATAGTAGTATGGACTGAGTTCCTTTTAAAAAGATACTAGCATTGACTGAGTTCCTTTTAAAAAGATAGTAGTATGGACTGAGTTCCTTTTAAAAAGATAGTAGTATGGACTGAGTTTCCTTTTAAAAAGAGAGTAGTATGGACTGAGTTCGCAAAAATAAGAGATGATAGCATGGACAGAGTTCCTTTTGAAAAGATGATAGAATTAACTGTCCCGAAAATATGATAGCATGGATGATCATTAAGATATAGAGCCTTAAGCTCCCTGGATCCAATTTTGAGACTTGAGACCATCATTTGCCATTTGGGATCCCGGACACACTCAGAAAATCGTTTTTCTCACGAAAACGTCTGTAGCATCGGAATGGTTTGATCTACTAACTAATATGACTCTGGAAAGATGAGACTCTCACAAACACGATGGTATTCTCTATGTTGCTCTACGAGCCCCATGCGACTCGTCTGAAGTCAGTACCATCGCGCTGTAAAGCAATTTCCAAACTAGGCAAATAAATGTGAAGACAATACTCTGATCATTGTCTGAACGCTCCCAACCACAGGAGGCTTGTGGTACCTTATATGGGGAGGAAGGGATCATAGAAATGGCTAGAAGGAAATGAATGGAACGGTATCACGAATGCACAAATTGTTGAAAGTCAAATGTTTGTTTGCAGAACGTTTATTTTAACTGGCTAGAGACTATTTGTGTCATTTCAGTTGCTCTGCCTGTAAATCATCAGTTCTGACATCGATTCTGTTGCTCTGCCTGTAAATCATTAGCTCTGACTTGGATTCTGTTGCTCTGCCTATAAATCATTATCTCTGAAATGGATTCTGTTGCTCTGCCTGTAAATCATTATCTCTGACATGGATTATGTTGCTCTGCCTGTAAATCATTAGCTCTGACCTGGATTCTGTTGCTCTGCCTGTAAATCATTATCTCTGACATGGATCGTTTTGCTCTGCTTGTAAATCATTATCTCTAAAATGGATTCTGTTGCTCTGCCTGTAAATCATTATCTCTGACTTGGATTCTGTTGCTCTGCCTGTAAATCATTATCTCTGACTTGGATTCTGTTGCTCTGCCTGTAAATCATTATCTCTGACATGGATTATGTTGCTCTGCCTGTAAATCATTATCTCTGACTTGGAGAATGTTGCTCTGCCTGTAAATCATTACCTCTGACTTGGATTCTGTTGCTCTGCCTGTAAATCATTATCTCTGACTTGGATTCTGTTGCTCTGCCTGTAAATCATTATCTCTGACATGGATTCTGTTGCTCTGCCTGTAAATCATTATCTCTGACATCGATTATGTTTCTCTGCCTGTAAATCATTATCTCTGACATGGATCGTTTTGCTCTGCCTGTAAATCATTATCTCTGACATCGATTCTGTTGCTCTGCCTGTAAATCATTATCTCTGACATGGATCGTGTTGCTCTGCTTGTAAATCATTATCTCTGACATGGATCGTGTTTCTCTGCCTGTAAATCATTATCTCTGACTTGGATTCTGTTAATCTGCCTTTAAATAATTATCTCTGACTTGGATTCTGTTGCTCTGCCTGTAAATTATTAGCTCTGACTTGGATTCTGTTGCTCTGCCTGTAAATCATTATCTCTGACATGAATTCAGTTGCTCTGCCTGTAAATCATTATCTCTGACATGGATTCTGTTGCTCTGCCTGTAAATCATTATCTCTGACTTGGATCGTGTTGCTATGCCTGTAAAACATTATCTCTGACATGGATTCTGTTGCTCTGCCTGTAAATCATTAGCTCTGACTTGGATTCTGTTACTTTTCCTGTAAATCATTATCTCTGACATGGATTCTGTTGCTATGCCTGTAAATCATTATCTCTGACATGGATTCTGTTGCTCTGCCTGTAAATCGTTATCTCTGACTTGGATTCTGTTACTCTGCCTGTAAATCATTATCTCTGACATGAATGATGTTACTTTGCCTGTAAATCATTATCTCTGACATGGATCGTGTTGCTCTGCCTGTAAATCATTATCTCTGACATGAATTATGTTGCTATGTAAATCATTATCTCTGACATGGATTTTGTTGCTATGTAAATCATTATCTCTGACATGGATTCTGTTGCTATGTAAATCATTATCTCTGACATGGATTCTGTTGCTATGTAAATCGTTATCTCTGACATGTATTCTGTTGCTATGTAAATCGTTATCTCTGACATGGCTTCTGTCGCTATGTCTCTTCTCATGGAGGCTTCCCCCTGTTCAGAGGAAAAATGTAGCATTTTGTGTGCTGCAGGAGCTGTATTTACAACTGTCTCTTCCAGGACAATGTGGACCAACAGGGGTTCTGATGCAACAAATGTTTACTGGCAGAGGACCATAAGGAAAGAAGTGGCTACTAATAACAAACAGATGAATAACTTGCACAATCTCCTGGGGAGTGCACACCGCCTATCTTCTCCTTCTCTACTTCACAGGCTGGATGCCGTTCAGATGTGTTGAGAGTATCACCGCAGTGTCGACACCGATTGACTGAATGGCCGATGCCTTCCGGTGACCTTTCCCCCAAAGAAGTCTCCCTTGGAACATGGAGTAGGACCATCACTTCTGATTCATTTTGGTGGATCAAGCTGTCACCGTTCCTGCTGCCCGACCGTGGGAAGCACTTCACGCAACCGTAGGCCAAGTAGAGGGAAGCGGTCTGTGGCGATGTGGAGCTTCTTTTGGCGTTGGGAAGCAATGACACACATCCAGTTGCTTCGCCCTCCTGGCTTCGGAGTTTCCAGCGCTATATCGTTCCCCTTTCCTGACTCCTTCCCAGCGGGGATCTGCCTCAGATTCTGCCTTAGGCTCGGATCATCGGGCCTCGAGGGGGCCTGACGCGTGGGCTCCTCCATCAGCCACAATGGGTTTTTGCGGCCGGGAACTCGTAACATAACAAAATAATAATACAAAAATATCCAGGTTACATGTTATTGATACAGACCGGTACTTGTAACCTAACCAAATAATCCATAATATATATCCAGGATCCTTGTTATTGATACAGGGTGGGACTTCTAGACAAAAACCAATGTGCCTGGCACCTACTTCAATACCTCATTCAAAGGCACAAACATTTTCTGTCTTGCCCATTCACCCTCTGAATGGCACACATACACAATCCATGTCTCAGCTGTCTCAAAGCTATACAATCCTTCTTCAACCCGTCTCTTCCCCTTCATCTACGCTGATTGAAGTGGATTTAACAAGTGACATCAATAACGTTCATTCATCTGGTCAGTCTGTGTCATGTAAAGAGCAGGTGTTCTTAATGTTTTGTCCATTCAGTGCATATCCAGGTTACATGCTATTACTACCTAACCAAAGAATCCAATATATTCAGGTTACTTGTATTTGAATGCCTTTGACGCAATGCTAGTTTTTTTCCACATTTACACCACCTTTCCATTCGGGGCAATAGACTGGTAATAGTTTCACAGTTTATCTCAGCGTGAGCTGTGTCAATCAGGATCACTTGTTTGGCGGTCTGATATAATACCTAGTGCATGCAGGGCATTTTCACAGCTTAACGGCTCTTTGGGATGCTTGGTGCGCTCACGCACGCACGCACGCACGCACGCACGCACGCACGCACGCACACAAAACACACACACACACACACACACACACACACACACACACACACACACACACACACACACACCCCATTACACCTCTCTGGGTCTGTAATGGACTGTGATATCAGCGTAAAGTGGTAAGGTCCATGTCAGGACTAACCCCACACAATAGCCTGAGTGGGTTCTCTCCCCCCGTTAATGATAATATTATCGCACAGCAATTTGAGCCACTTTGGCTCCCGAACTGATTGAGGGGTATATAGAACCACGAAGCCTCTTCAGTTCAGATATGAGCCAACTGGACAAAATGGGCAGGATGAGACTGATAGTTTAAAAGCAGAGGCTTTGAAACTGAATACAAGGTGTGCGTCTCCAAATATAGTAACCCATCGGGCTCTTTTTACAGGTAGCGCAGTGTGCATAGGGAACAGGAAGCCAGGCAGTGTGCATAGGGAACAGGAAGCCAGGCAGTGTGCATAGGGAACAAGAAGCCAGACAGTGTGCATAGGGAACAGGAAGCCAGGCAGTGTGCATAGAGAACAAGAAGCCAGACAGTGTGCATAGGGAACAGGGAGCCAGGCAGTGTGCATAGGGAACAAGAAGCCAGGCAGTGCGCATAGGGAACAGGAAGCCAGGCAGTGTGCATAGGGAACAAGACGCCAGGCAGTGTGCATAGGGAACAGGGAGCCAGGCAGTGTGCATAGGGAACAGGAAGCCAGGCAGTGTGCATAGGGAACAGGAAGCCAGGCAGTGTGCATAGGGAACAGGAAGCCGGGCAGTGTGCATAGGGAACAGGAAGCCAGGCAGTGCGCATAGGGAACAAGAAGCCAGGCAGTGCGCATAGGGAACAGGAAGCCAGGCAGTGTGCATAGGGAACAGGAAGCCGGTCAGTGTGCATAGGGAACAGGAAGCCAGGCAGTGTGCATAGGGAACAGGAAGCCGGTCAGTGTGCATAGGGAACAGGAAGCCAGGCAGTGCGCATAGGGATCAAGAAGCCAGGCAGTGTGCATAGGGAACAGGAAGCCAGGCAGTGTGCATAGGGAACAGGAAGCCGGTCAGTGTGCATAGGGAACAGGAAGCCAGGCAGTGCGCATAGGGAACAGGAAGCCGGGCAGTGCGCATAGGGAACAAGAAGCCAGGCAGTGTGCATAGGGAACAGGAAGCCAGGCAGTGTGCATAGGGAACAGGAAGCCAGGCAGTGTGCATAGGGAACAGGAAGCCAGGCAGTGTGCATAGGGAACAGGAAGCCAGGCAGTGTGCATAGGGAACAGGAAGCCAGGCAGTGTGCATAGGGAACAGGAAGCCAGGCAGTGTGCATAGGGAACAGGAAGCCAGGCAGTGAGCATAGGGAACAGGAAGCCAGGCAGTGAGTATAGGGAACAGGAAGCTAGGCAGTGTGCATAGGGAACAAGAAGCCAGGCAGTGTGCATAGGGAACAGGAAGCCAGGCAGTGTGCATAGGGAACAGGGAGCCAGGCAGTGTGCATAGGGAACAGGAAGCCAGGCAGTGTGCATAGGGAACAGGGAGCCAGGCAGTGTGCATAGGGAACAGGAAGCCAGGCAGTGTGCGTAGGGAACAGGAAGCCGGGCAGTGTGCATAGGGAACAGGGAGCCAGGCAGTGTGCATAGGGAACAGGAAGCCGGGCAGTGTGCATAGGGAACAGGAAGCCAGGCAGTGCGCATAGGGAACAAGAAGCCGGGCAGTGTGCATAGGGAACAGGAAGCCGGGCAGTGTGCATAGGAAACAGGAAGCCAGGCAGTGCGCATAGGGAACAGGAAGCCAGGCAGTGTGCATAGGGAACAGGAAGCCAGGCAGTGTGCATAGGGAACAGGAAGCCAGGCAGTGTGCATAGGGAACAGGAAGCCAAGCAGTGTGCATAGGGAACAGGAAGCCAAGCAGTGTGCATAGGGAACAGGAAGCCAGGCAGTGCGCATAGGGAACAGGAAGCCAGGCAGTGCGCATAGGGAACAGGAAGCCAGGCAGTGTGCATAGGGAACAGGAAGCCAGGCAGTGTGCATAGGGAACAGGAAGCCAGGCAGTGTGCATAGGGAACAGGAAGCCAGGCAGTGCGCATAGGGAACAGGAAGCCAGGCAGTGCGCATAGGGAACAAGAAGCCAGGCAGTGTGCATAGGGAACAAGAGGCCAGGCAGTGTGCATAGGGAACAGGAAGCCAGGCAGTGTGCATAGGGAACAGGAAACCAGGCAGTGTGCATAGGGAACAGGAAGCCGGGCAGTGCGCATAGGGAACAAGAAGCCAGGCAGTGTGCATAGGGAACAGGAAGCCAGGCAGTGTGCATAGGGAACAAGAAGCCAGGCAGTGTGCATAGGGAACAGGAAGCCAGGCAGTGTGCATAGGAAACAGGAAGCCAGGCAGTGTGCATAGGGAACAGGAAGCCGGGCAGTGCGCATAGGGAACAAGAAGCCAGGCAGTGTGCATAGGGAACAGGAAGCCAGGCAGTGTGCATAGGGAACAGGGAGCCAGGCAGTGTGCATAGGGAACAGGGAGCCAGGCAGTGCGCATAGGGAACAGGAAGCCAGGCAGTGTGCATAGGGAACAGGAAGCCAGGCAGTGTGCATAGGGAACAGGAAGCCAGGCAGTGTGCATAGGGAACAGGAAG
Organism: Salvelinus fontinalis; assembly: GCF_029448725.1. Classification (NCBI taxonomy): domain Eukaryota; kingdom Metazoa; phylum Chordata; class Actinopteri; order Salmoniformes; family Salmonidae; genus Salvelinus; species Salvelinus fontinalis. The sequence goes on from NC_074683.1 coordinate 51,791,868, forward strand.
CCAGGCAGTGTGCATAGGGAACAGGAAGCCAGGCAGTGTGCATAGGAAACAGGAAGCCAGGCAGTGTGCATAGGGAACAGGAAGCCGGGCAGTGTGCATAGGAAACAGGAAGCCAGGCAGTGTGCATAGGGAACAGGAAGCCAGGCAGTATGCATAGTGAACAGGAAGCCAGGCAGTGTGCATAGGGAACAGGAAGCCGGGCAGTGTGCATAGGGAACAGGAAGCCGGGCAGTGCGCATAGGGAACAGGAAGCCAGGCAGTGTGCATAGGAAACAGGAAGCCAGGCAGTGTGCATAGGGAACAGGAAGCCAGGCAGTGTGCATAGGGAACAGGAAGCCAGGCAGTGTGCATAGGGAACAGGAAGCCAGGCAGTGTACATAGGGAACAGGAAGCCGGGCAGTGTGCATAGGGAACAGGGAGCCAGGCAGTGCGCATAGAGAACAGGAAGCCGGGCATTGTGCATAGGGAACAGGAAGCCAGTTTGGACACAAGACTCCTGGCTATCCAATGAAAGTTCAGCTCACGGTTAAACTGTTCAGCTGTTTTAAGTCTAATCGCATCGCTGTGTGAAAACACACCATTGAATTATATTCCAGAAAATAAAAATCACGAGAAGCCCTATTGTCCACTGGGTTTTCAGGTTTTTATTTTATTTTCTATTTCGCCACGGTGTGATTTTCTCCTTTGAGGAGGATCTACGTAATGGCTTCATTTTTTGTGATAGTGAATTTCACGTTAGCACTAAGAATGAGATATAGTGTAAATAGATTAAAATCGTGAATGGTTTTACTTTCTTCTTCGCTAGCCACTGGGATGTTTGAACAGGAGACCTTTTGGGAATAGGAGGTTTAATACGTATCTCTATCCAATAGAGCTTTGAATGTACGAGTTTCCATATATCCTGAGAATGAAATAAATTAGATTTGAAATATGATCTGTACCCTAGTGAAAGTAGTCTCATCCCCCATTTAGCTGTAAATCAATATTTAATACCGAATAATAAAATGAGAAAATGAGGATCTATATGAATTCAGGGGTTTTCAAGGAGCGTTATATTAAAGGACCCTGCTCCACCACAAACATCCCTCGCTACAAATTATGCAAATAAATCAAGAGGACGTGAATAACGTGTCTGTTATTAAATCTGAGGGTAAATAACATGCATCATAGTGTCATCTGTTTCTGTCTGAATTAAGTATCTGGTATAGCGTAGTAGAATAATGTTGTCTCACCTAGACCACACCAATCACAGACATGTTGTCCCAGACCACACCAATCACAGACATGTTGTCCCAGACCACACCAATCACAGACATGTTGTCCCAGACCACACCAATCCCAGACATGTTGTCCCAGACCCCACCAATCACAGACATGTTGTCCCAGACCCCACCAATCACAGACATGTTGTCCCAGACCACACCAATCACAGACATGTTGTCCCAGACCCCACCAATCACAGACATGTTGTCCCAGACCACACCAATCACAGACATGTTGTCCCAGACCACACCAATCACATACATGTTGTCCCAGACCACACCAATCACATACATGTTGTCCCAGACCACACCAATCACATACATGTTGTCCTCAGACCACACCAATCACATACATGTTGTCCCAGACCACACCAATCACATACATGTTGTCCCAGACCACACCAATCACATACATGTTGTCCCAGACCACACCAATCACAGACATGTTGTCCCAGACCACACCAATCACAGACATGTCAGAGTGTATGAGGTATGCTATAGGGAAACATTGTTTGGAAATCGACACTGTACATAGGCCATTTTTTCCTTAGCACACTTCAACCTACTTCCACAACACTGACGGCCACCAGTAGCCCTGAGGGGTACAAGACTGAAGGCCACCAGTAGCCCCTGAGGGGTACAACACTGAAGGCCACCAGTAGCCCTGAGGGGTACAACACTGAAGGCCACCAGTAGCCCTGAGGGGTAGAACACTGACGGCCACCAGTAGCCCTGAGGGGTAGAACACTGAAGGCCACAAGTAGCCCTGAGGGGTACAAGACTGAAGGCCACCAGTAGCCCTGAGGGGTACAAGACTGAAGGCCACCAGTAGCCCTGAGGGGTAGAACACTGAAGGCCACCAGTAGCCCTGAGGGGTAGAACACTGAAGGCCACCAGTAGCCCTGAGGGGTACAACACTGAAGGCCACCAGTAGCCCTGAGGGGTAGAACACTGAAGGCCACCAGTAGCCCTTAGGGGTACAACACTGAAGGCCACCAGTAGCCCTTATGGATACAACACTGAAGGCCACCAGTAGCCCTGAGGGTTAGAACACTGAAGGCCACCAGTAGCCCTGAGGGGTAGAACACTGAAGGCCACCAGTAGCCCTGAGGGGTAGAACACTGAAGGCCACCAGTAGCCCTGAGGGGTAGAACACTGAAGGCCACCAGTAGCCCTGAGGGGTACAAGACTGAAGGCCACTAGTAGCCCTGAGGGGTACAACACTGAAGGCCACCAGTAGCCCTGAGGGGTACAAGACTGAAGGCCACCAGTAGCCCTGAGGGGTACAAGACTGAAGGCCACCAGTAGCCCTGAGGGGTACAAGACTGAAGGCCACCAGTAGCCCTTAGGGGTACAACACTGAAGGCCACCAGTAGCCCTGAGGGGTAGAACACTGAAGGCCACCAGTAGCCCTGAGGGGTACAACACTGAAGGCCACCAGTAGCCCTGAGGGGTACAAGACTGAAGGCCACCAGTAGCCCTGAGGGGTACAACACTGAAGGCCACCAGTAGCCCTGAGGGGTAGAACACTGACGGCCACCAGTAGCCCTGAGGGGTACAAGACTGAAGGCCACCAGTAGCCCTGAGGGGTACAACACTGAAGGCCACCAGTAGCCCTGAGGGGTACAACACTGAAGGCCACCAGTAGCCCTGAGGGGTAGAACACTGAAGGCCACCAGTAGCCCTGAGGGGTACAACACTGAAGGCCACCATTAGCCCTGAGGGGTACAACACTGAAGGCCACCAGTAGCCCTGAGGGGTAGAACACTGAAGGCCACCAGTAGCCCTGAGGGGTAGAACACTGAAGGCCACCAGTAGCCCTGAGGGGTACAAGACTGAAGGTCACCAGTAGCCCTGAGGGGTAGAACACTGAAGGCCACAAGTAGCCCTTAGGGGTACAACACTGACGGCCACCAGTAGCCCTGAGGGGTACAACACTGAAGGCCACCAGTAGCCCTGAGGGGTAGAACACTGAAGGCCACCAGTAGCCCTGAGGGGTACAACACTGAAGGCCACCAGTAGCCCTGAGGGGTACAAGACTGAAGGCCACCATTAGCCCTGAGGGGTAGAACACTGAAGGCCACCAGTAGCCCTGAGGGGTACAAGACTGAAGGCCACCATTAGCCCTGAGGGGTAGAACACTGAAGGCCACCAGTAGCCCTGAGGGGTAGAACACTGAAGGCCACCAGTAGCCCTGAGGGGTACAACACTGAAGGCCACCAGTAGCCCTGAGGGGTAGAACACTGAAGGCCACCAGTAGCCCTGAGGGGTATAACACTGAAAGCCACCAGTAGCCCTGAGGGGTAGAACACTGAAGGCCACCAGTAGCCCTGAGGGGTAGAACACTGAAGGCCACCAGTAGCCCTGAGGGGTAGAACACTGAAGGCCACCAGTAGCCCTGAGGGGTACAAGACTGAAGGCCACCAGTAGCCCTGAGGGGTAGAACACTGAAGGCCACCAGTAGCCCTGAGGGGTACAAGACTGAAGGCCACCAGTAGCCCTGAGGGGTAGAACACTGAAGGCCACCAGTAGCCCTGAGGGGTACAACACTGAAGGCCACCAGTAGCCCTGAGGGGTACAACACTGAAGGCCACCAGTAGCCCTGAGGGGTAGAACACTGAAGGCCACCAGTAGCCCCTGAGGGGTACAACACTGAAGGCCACCAGTAGCCCTGAGGGGTACAACACTGAAGGCCACCAGTAGCCCTGAGGGGTAGAACACTGAAGGCCACCAGTAGCCCTGAGGGGTAGAACACTGAAGGCCACCAGTAGCCCTGAGGGGTAGAACACTGAAGGCCACCAGTAGCCCTGAGGGGTAGAACACTGAAGGCCACCAGTAGCCCTGAGGGGTACAGGACTGAAGGCCACCAGTAGCCCTGAGGGGTACAAGACTGAAGGCCACCAGTAGCCCTGAGGGGTACAAGACTGAAGGCCACCAGTAGCCCTGAGAGGTACAAGACTGAAGGCCACCAGTAGCCCTGAAGGGTACAAGACTGAAGGCCACCAGTAGCCCTGAGGGGTACAACACTGAAGGCCACCAGTAGCCCTGAGGGGTAGAACACTGAAGGCCACCAGTAGCCCTGAGGGGTAGAACACTGAAGGCCACCAGTAGCCCTGAGGGGTAGAAGACTGAAGGCCACCAGTAGCCCTGAGGGGTACAAGACTGAAGGCCACCAGTAGCCCTGAGGGGTACAAGACTGAAGTCCACCAGTAGCCCTGAGGGGTACAAGACTGAAGGCCACCAGTAGCCCTGAGGGGTACAAGACTGAAGGCCACCAGTAGCCCTGAGGGGTACAAGACTGAAGGCCACCAGTAGCCCTGAGGGGTACAAGACTGAAGGCCACCAGTAGCCCTGAGGGGTAGAACACTGAAGGCCACCAGTAGCCCTGAGGGGTACAACACTGACGGCCACCAGTAGCCCTGAGGGGTACAACACTGACGGCCACCATTAGCCCTGAGGGGTACAACACTGACGGCCACCAGTAGCCCTGAGGGGTACAACACTGAAGGTCACCAGTAGCCCTGAGGGGTACAAGACTGAAGGCCACCAGTAGCCCTGAGGGGTACAACACTGAAGTTCACCATTAGCCCTGAGGGGTACAACACTGAAAGCCACTTGTTCTGAATGTAAAATGGAATGTTTTTTGGATGCAGATTGTCTCTGAGATGTTGTCCATTCCTCTCCAACCCTATAATATCAGAGAGTTTTAAGACCTTCCCAATGGGTTGTCTAAATGAAGTCATTACATTCAACTGCTTACTATTTACTTGTAATGGCACCACTTCAACCTGTTCCTGCTGAGTTGAGATATAATTTAGATTCCCTCCCTGACAGAGGTGGTTCTTGTCCTTATTGTTTCTTCCAGGACTACGCGGAGAAGGAGAGGACGACGACCGCGGCCAAAGCCTTGGAGGACCCGAAGGCCAACTTCTACTGTGATCTGTGTGACAAGCAGTACTGCAAGCACCAGGAGTTTGACAACCACATTAACTCCTATGACCATGCTCACAAACAGGTATGTGGTCCTAGACTACCTCATGTTTACACACGCACGCACACGCACGCACGCACACACGCACGCACGCACGCACTCATTGGTTCAGTAGATATATACTGTAACTAGTGACAACCAATCAGTTGTTCAGTAGATATATACTGTAACTAGTGACTACATATATACTGTAACTAGTGACTACATATATACTGTAACTAGTGACTACATATATACTGTAACTAGTGACTACCACTCAGTTGTTCAGTAGATATATACTGTAACTAGTGACTACATATATACTGTAACTAGTGACAACCACTCAGTTGTTCAGTAGATATATACTGTAACTAGTGACTACATATATACTGTAACTAGTGACAACCACTCAGTTGTTCAGTAGATATATACTGTAACTAGTGACAACCACTCAGTTGTTCAGTAGATATATACTGTAACTAGTGACTACATATATACTGTAACTAGTGACAACCACTCAGTTGTTCAGTAGATATATACTGTAACTAGTGACTACATATATACTGTAACTAGTGACTACCACTCAGTTGTTCAGTAGATATATACTGTAACTAGTGACAACCACTCATTGGATCAGTAGATATATACTGTAACTAGTGACTACATATAAACTGTAACTAGTGACAACCACTCAGTTGTTCAGTAGATATATACTGTAACTAGTGACAACCACTCAGTTGTTCAGTAGATATATACTGTAACTAGTGACAACCACTCAGTTGTTCAGTAGATATATATTTTAACTAGTGACAACCACTCAGTTGTTCAGTAGATATATATTTTAACTAGTGACAACCACTCAGTTGTTCAGTAGATATATATTTTAACTAGTGACAACCACTCAGTTGTTCAGTAGATATATACTGTAACTAGTAACAACCACTCATTTGTTCAGTAGATATATACTGTAACTAGTGACTACATATATACTGTAACTAGTGACAACCACTCAGTTGTTCAGTAGATATATACTGTAACTAGTGACTACATATATACTGTAACTAGTGACAACCACTCAGTTGTTCAGTAGATATATACTGTAACTAGTGACTACATATATACTGTAACTAGTGACAACCACTCATTGGATCAGTAGATATATACTGTAACTAGTGACTACATATATACTGTAACAAGTGACAACCACTCATTGGATCAGTAGATATATACTGTAACTAGTGACAACCACTCAGTTGTTAAGTAGATATATACTGTAACTAGTGACAACCACTCAGTTGTTCAGTAGATATATACTGTAAATAGTGACAACCACTCATTGGATCAGTAGATATATACTGTAACTAGTGACTACATATATACTGTAACTAGTGACAACCACTCAGCTGTTCAGTACATATATACTGTAACTAGTGACAACCACTCATTGGATCAGTAGATATATACTGTAACTAGTGACAACCACTCAGTTGTTCAGTAGATATATACTGTAACTAGTGACAACCACTCATTGGATCAGTAGATATATACTGTAACTAGTGACTACATATATACTGTAACTAGTGACAACCACTCAGTTGTTCAGTAGATATATACTGTAACTAGTGACTACATATATACTGTAACTAGTGACAACCACTCAGTTGTTCAGTAGATATATACTGTAACTAGTGACAACCACTCAGTTGTTCAGTAGATATATACTGTAACTAGTGACTACATATATACTGTAACTAGTGACAACCACTCAGTTGTTCAGTAGATATATACTGTAACTAGTGACAACCACTCAGTTGTTCAGTAGATATATACTGTCACTAGTGACAACCACTCAGTTGTTCAGTAGATATATACTGTAACTAGTGACTACAAATATACTGTCACTAGTGACAACCACTCAGTTGTTCAGTAGATATATACTGTAACTAGTGACTACATATATACTGTAACTAGTGACAACCACTCAGTTGTTAAGTAGATATATACTGTAACTAGTGACTACATATATTCTGTAACTAGTGACAACCACACAGTTGTTCAGTAGATATATACTGTAACTAGTGACTACATATATACTGTAACTAGTGACAACCACTCAGTTGTTCAGTAGATATATACTGTAACTAGTGACTACATATATACTGTAACTAGTGACAACCACTCAGTTGTTAAGTAGATATAAACTGTAACTAGTGACTACATATATACTGTAACTAGTGACAACCACTCAGTTGTTCAGTAGATATATACTGTAACTAGTGACAACCACTCAGTTGTTCAGTAGATATATACTGTAACTAGTGACAACCACTCAGTTGTTAAGTAGATATATACTGTAACTAGTGACTACATATATACTGTAACTAGTGACAACCACTCAGTTGTTCAGTAGATATATACTGTAACTAGTGACTAAATATATACTGTAACTAGTGACAACCACTCAGTTGTTCAGTAGATATATACTGTAACTAGTGACAACCACTCAGTTGTTCAGTAGATATATACTGTAACTAGTGACAACCACCCAGTTGTTCAGTAGATATATACTGTAACTAGTGACAACCACTCAGTTGTTAAGTAGATATATACTGTAACTAGTGACTACATATATACTGTAACTAGTGACAACCACTCAGTTGTTAAGTAGATATAAACTGTAACTAGTGACTACATATATACTGTAACTAGTGACAACCACTCAGTTGTTCAGTAGATATATACTGTAACTAGTGACAACCACTCAGTTGTTCAGTAGATATATACTGTAACTAGTGACAACCACTCAGTTGTTAAGTAGATATATACTGTAACTAGTGACTACATATATACTGTAACTAGTGACAACCACTCAGTTGTTCAGTAGATATATACTGTAACTAGTGACTACATATATACTGTAACAAGTGACAACCACTCATTGGATCAGTAGATATATACTGTAACTAGTGACAACCACTCAGTTGTTAAGTAGATATATACTGTAACTAGTGACAACCACTCAGTTGTTCAGTAGATATATACTGTAAATAGTGACAACCACTCATTGGATCAGTAGATATATACTGTAACTAGTGACTACATATATACTGTAACTTGTGACAACCACTCAGCTGTTCAGTACATATATACTGTAACTAGTGACAACCACTCATTGGATCAGTAGATATATACTGTAACTAGTGACAACCACTCAGTTGTTCAGTAGATATATACTGTAACTAGTGACAACCACTCATTGGATCAGTAGATATATACTGTAACTAGTGACTACATATATACTGTAACTAGTGACAACCACTCATTGGATCAGTAGATATATACTGTAACTAGTGACAACCACTCAGTTGTTCAGTACATATATACTGTAACTAGTAACAACCACTCATTGGATCAGTAGATATATACTGTAACTAGTGACAACCACTCAGTTGTTCAGTAGATATATACTGTAACTAGTGACAACCACTCATTGGATCAGTAGATATATACTGTAACTAGTGACTACATATATACTGTAACTAGTGACAAGCACTCAGTTGTTCAGTAGATATATACTGTAACTAGTGACTACATATATACTGTAACTAGTGACAACCACTCAGTTGTTCAGTAGATATATACTGTAACTAGTGACAACCACTCAGTTGTTCAGTAGATATATACTGTAACTAGTGACTACATATATACTGTAACTAGTGACAAACACTCAGTTGTTCAGTAGATATATACTGTAACTAGTGACAACCACTCAGTTGTTCAGTAGATATATACTGTCACTAGTGACAACCACTCAGTTGTTCAGTAGATATATACTGTAACTAGTGACTACATATATACTGTAACTAGTGACAACCACTCAGTTGTTAAGTAGATATATACTGTAACTAGTGACTACATATATTCTGTAACTAGTGACAACCACACAGTTGTTCAGTAGATATATACTGTAACTAGTGACTACATATATACTGTAACTAGTGACAACCACTCAGTTGTTCAGTAGATATATACTGTAACTAGTGACTACATATATACTGTAACTAGTGACAACCACTCAGTTGTTAAGTAGATATAAACTGTAACTAGTGACTACATATATACTGTAACTAGTGACAACCACTCAGTTGTTCAGTAGATATATACTGTAACTAGTGACAACCACTCAGTTGTTCAGTAGATATATACTGTAACTAGTGACAACCACTCAGTTGTTCAGTAGATATATACTGTAACTAGTGACAACCACTCAGTTGTTAAGTAGATATATACTGTAACTAGTGACTAAATATATACTGTAACTAGTGACAACCACTCAGTTGTTCAGTAGATATATACTGTAACTAGTGACAACCACTCAGTTGTTCAGTAGATATATACTGTAACTAGTGACAACCACTCAGTTGTTCAGTAGATATATACTGTAACTAGTGACAACCACTCAGTTGTTCAGTAGATATATACTGTAACTAGTGACTACATATATACTGTAACTAGTGACTACATATATACTGTAACTAGTGACAACCACTCATTGGATCAGTAGATATATACTGTAACTAGTGACTACATATATACTGTAACTAGTGACAACCACTCAGCTGTTCAGTACATATATACTGTAACTAGTGACAACCACTCATTGGATCAGTAGATATATACTGTAACTAGTGACAACCACTCAGTTGTTCAGTAGATATATACTGTAACTAGTGACAACCACTCATTGGATCAGTAGATATATACTGTAACTAGTGACTACATATATACTGTAACTAGTGACAACCACTTATTGGATCAGTAGATATATACTGTAACTAGTGACTACATATATACTGTAACTAGTGACAACCACTCATTCGATCAGTAGATATATACTGTAACTAGTGACAACCACCCAGTTGTTCAGTAGATATATACTGTAACTAGTGACAACCACTCAGTTGTTCAGTAGATATATACTGTAACTAGTGACTACATATATACTGTAACTAGTGACAACCACTCATTGGATCAGTAGATATATACTGTAACTAGTGACTACATATATACTGTAACAAGTGACAACCACTCATTGGATCAGTAGATATATACTGTAACTAGTGACAACCACTCAGTTGTTAAGTAGATATATACTGTAACTAGTGACAACCACTCAGTTGTTCAGTAGATATATACTGTAAATAGTGACAACCACTCATTGGATCAGTAGATATATACTGTAACTAGTGACTACATATATACTGTAACTAGTGACAACCACTCATTGGATCAGTAGATATATACTGTAACTAGTGACAACCACTCAGTTGTTCAGTACATATATACTGTAACTAGTAACAACCACTCATTGGATCAGTAGATATATACTGTAACTAGTGACAACCACTCAGTTGTTCAGTAGATATATACTGTAACTAGTGACAACCACTCATTGGATCAGTAGATATATACTGTAACTAGTGACTACATATATACTGTAACTAGTGACAACCACTCAGTTGTTCAGTAGATATATACTGTAACTAGTGACTACATATATACTGTAACTAGTGACAACCACTCAGTTGTTCAGTAGATATATACTGTAACTAGTGACAACCACTCAGTTGTTCAGTAGATATATACTGTAACTAGTGACTACATATATACTGTAACTAGTGACAAACACTCAGTTGTTCAGTAGATATATACTGTAACTAGTGACAACCACTCAGTTGTTCAGTAGATATATACTGTCACTAGTGACAACCACTCAGTTGTTCAGTAGATATATACTGTAACTAGTGACTACATATATACTGTAACTAGTGACAACCACTCAGTTGTTAAGTAGATATATACTGTAACTAGTGACTACATATATACTGTAACTAGTGACAACCACTCAGTTGTTAAGTAGATATATACTGTAACTAGTGACTACATATATACTGTAACTAGTGACAACCACTCAGTTGTTAAGTAGATATATACTGTAACTAGTGAATACATATATACTGTAACTAGTGACAACCACTCAGTTGTTCAGTAGATATATACTGTAACTAGTGACAACCACTCAGTTGTTCAGTAGATATATACTGTAACTAGTGACAACCACTCAGTTGTTCAGTAGATATATACTGTAACTAGTGACAACCACTCAGTTGTTAAGTAGATATATACTGTAACTAGTGACTACATATATACTGTAACTAGTGACAACCACTCAGTTGTTCAGTAGATATATACTGTAACTAGTGACTAAATATATACTGTAACTAGTGACAACCACTCAGTTGTTCAGTAGATATATACTGTAACTAGTGACAACCACTCAGTTGTTCAGTAGATATATACTGTAACTAGTGACAACCACTCAGTTGTTCAGTAGATATATACTGTAACTAGTGACAACCACTCAGTTGTTCAGTAGATATATACTGTAACTAGTGACTACATATATACTGTAACTAGTGACTACATATATACTGTAACTAGTGACAACCACTCATTGGATCAGTAGATATATACTGTAACTAGTGACTACATATATACTGTAACTAGTGACAACCACTCAGCTGTTCAGTACATATATACTGTAACTAGTGACAACCACTCATTGGATCAGTAGATATATACTGTAACTAGTGACAACCACTCAGTTGTTCAGTAGATATATACTGTAACTAGTGACAACAGCTCATTGGATCAGTAGATATATACTGTAACTAGTGACTACATATATACTGTAACTAGTGACAACCACTTATTGGATCAGTAGATTTAAACTGTAACTAGTGACTACATATATACTGTAACTAGTGACAACCACTCATTGGATCAGTAGATATATACTGTAACTAGTGACAACCACTCAGTTGTTCAGTACATATATACTGTAACTAGTAACAACCACTCATTGGATCAGCAGATATATACTGTAACTAGTGACAACCACTCAGTTGTTCAGTAGATATATACTGTAACTAGTGACAACCACTCATTGGATCAGTAGATATATACTGTAACTAGTGACAACCACTCAGTTGTTCAGTAGATATATACTGTAACTAGTGACAACCACTCATTGGATCAGTAGATATATACTGTAACTAGTGACTACATATATACTGTAACTAGTGACAACCACTTATTGGATCAGTAGATATATACTGTAACTAGTGACTACATATATACTGTAACTAGTGACAACCACTCATTCGATCAGTAGATATATACTGTAACTAGTGACAACCACCCAGTTGTTCAGTAGATATATACTGTAACTAGTGACAACCACTCAGTTGTTCAGTAGATATATACTGTAACTAGTGACTACATATATACTGTAACTAGTGACAACCACTCATTGGATCAGTAGATATATACTGTAACTAGTGACTACATATATACTGTAACAAGTGACAACCACTCATTGGATCAGTAGATATATACTGTAACTAGTGACAACCACTCAGTTGTTAAGTAGATATATACTGTAACTAGTGACAACCACTCAGTTGTTCAGTAGATATATACTGTAAATAGTGACAACCACTCATTGGATCAGTAGATATATACTGTAACTAGTGACTACATATATACTGTAACTAGTGACAACCACTCATTGGATCAGTAGATATATACTGTAACTAGTGACAACCACTCAGTTGTTCAGTACATATATACTGTAACTAGTAACAACCACTCATTGGATCAGTAGATATATACTGTAACTAGTGACAACCACTCAGTTGTTCAGTAGATATATACTGTAACTAGTGACAACCACTCATTGGATCAGTAGATATATACTGTAACTAGTGACTACATATATACTGTAACTAGTGACAACCACTCAGTTGTTCAGTAGATATATACTGTAACTAGTGACTACATATATACTGTAACTAGTGACAACCACTCAGTTGTTCAGTAGATATATACTGTAACTAGTGACAACCACTCAGTTGTTCAGTAGATATATACTGTAACTAGTGACTACATATATACTGTAACTAGTGACAAACACTCAGTTGTTCAGTAGATATATACTGTAACTAGTGACAACCACTCAGTTGTTCAGTAGATATATACTGTCACTAGTGACAACCACTCAGTTGTTCAGTAGATATATACTGTAACTAGTGACTACATATATACTGTAACTAGTGACAACCACTCAGTTGTTAAGTAGATATATACTGTAACTAGTGACTACATATATACTGTAACTAGTGACAACCACTCAGTTGTTAAGTAGATATATACTGTAACTAGTGACTACATATATACTGTAACTAGTGACAACCACTCAGTTGTTAAGTAGATATATACTGTAACTAGTGAATACATATATACTGTAACTAGTGACAACCACTCAGTTGTTCAGTAGATATATACTGTAACTAGTGACAACCACTCAGTTGTTCAGTAGATATATACTGTAACTAGTGACAACCACTCAGTTGTTCAGTAGATATATACTGTAACTAGTGACAACCACTCAGTTGTTAAGTAGATATATACTGTAACTAGTGACTACATATATACTGTAACTAGTGACAACCACTCAGTTGTTCAGTAGATATATACTGTAACTAGTGACTAAATATATACTGTAACTAGTGACAACCACTCAGTTGTTCAGTAGATATATACTGTAACTAGTGACAACCACTCAGTTGTTCAGTAGATATATACTGTAACTAGTGACAACCACTCAGTTGTTCAGTAGATATATACTGTAACTAGTGACAACCACTCAGTTGTTCAGTAGATATATACTGTAACTAGTGACTACATATATACTGTAACTAGTGACTACATATATACTGTAACTAGTGACAACCACTCATTGGATCAGTAGATATATACTGTAACTAGTGACTACATATATACTGTAACTAGTGACAACCACTCAGCTGTTCAGTACATATATACTGTAACTAGTGACAACCACTCATTGGATCAGTAGATATATACTGTAACTAGTGACAACCACTCAGTTGTTCAGTAGATATATACTGTAACTAGTGACAACAGCTCATTGGATCAGTAGATATATACTGTAACTAGTGACTACATATATACTGTAACTAGTGACAACCACTTATTGGATCAGTAGATTTAAACTGTAACTAGTGACTACATATATACTGTAACTAGTGACAACCACTCATTGGATCAGTAGATATATACTGTAACTAGTGACAACCACTCAGTTGTTCAGTACATATATACTGTAACTAGTAACAACCACTCATTGGATCAGCAGATATATACTGTAACTAGTGACAACCACTCAGTTGTTCAGTAGATATATACTGTAACTAGTGACAACCACTCATTGGATCAGTAGATATATACTGTAACTAGTGACTACATATATACTGTAACTAGTGACAACCACTCAGTTGTTCAGTAGATATATACTGTAACTAGTGACTACATATATACTGTAACTAGTGACTACATATATACTGTAACTAGTGACAACCAATCAGTTGTTCAGTAGATATATACTGTAACTAGTGACTACATATATACTGTAACTAGTGACTACCACTCAGTTGTTCAGTAGATATATACTGTAACTAGTGACTACATATATACTGTAACTAGTGACAACCACTCAGTTGTTCAGTAGATATATACTGTAACTAGTGACTACATATATACTGTAACTAGTGACAACCACTCAGTTGTTCAGTAGATATATACTGTAACTAGTGACAACCACTCAGTTGTTCAGTAGATATATACTGTAACTAGTGACTACATATATACTGTAACTAGTGACAAACACTCAGTTGTTCAGTAGATATATACTGTAACTAGTGACAACCACTCAGTTGTTCAGTAGATATATACTGTCACTAGTGACAACCACTCAGTTGTTCAGTAGATATATACTGTAACTAGTGACTACATATATACTGTAACTAGTGACAACCACTCAGTTGTTCAGTAGATATATACTGTAACTAGTGACTACATATATACTGTAACTAGTGACAACCACTCAGTTGTTCAGTAGATATATACTGTAACTAGTGACTACATATATACTGTAACTAATGACAACCACTCAGTTGTTAAGTAGATATATACTGTAACTAGTGACTACATATATACTGTAACTAGTGACAACCACTCAGTTGTTCAGTAGATATATACTGTAACTAGTGACAACCACTCAGTTGTTCAGTAGATATATACTGTAACTAGTGACAACCACTCAGTTGTTCAGTAGATATATACTGTAACTAGTGACAACCACTCAGTTGTTCAGTAGATATATACTGTAACTAGTGACAACCACTCATTGGATCAGTAGATATATACTGTAACTAGTGACTACATATATACTGTAACTAGTGACAACCACTTATTGGATCAGTAGATATATACTGTAACTAGTGACTACATATATACTGTAACTAGTGACAACCACTCATTGGATCAGTAGATATATACTGTAACTAGTGACAACCACTCAGTTGTTCAGTACATATATACTGTAACTAGTAACAACCACTCATTGGATCAGCAGATATATACTGTAACTAGTGACAACCACTCAGTTGTTCAGTAGATATATACTGTAACTAGTGACAACCACTCATTGGATCAGCAGATATATACTGTAACTAGTGACAACCACTCAGTTGTTCAGTAGATATATACTGTAACTAGTGACAACCACTCATTGGATCAGTAGATATATACTGTAACTAGTGACTACATATATACTGTAACTAGTGACAACCACTCAGTTGTTCAGTAGATATATACTGTAACTAGTGACTACATATATACTGTAACTAGTGACTACATATATACTGTAACTAGTGACAACCACTCAGTTGTTCAGTAGATATATACTGTAACTAGTGACTACATATATACTGTAACTAGTGACTACCACTCAGTTGTTCAGTAGATATATACTGTAACTAGTGACTACATATATACTGTAACTAGTGACAACCACTCAGTTGTTCAGTAGATATATACTGTAACTAGTGACTACATATATACTGTAACTAGTGACAACCACTCAGTTGTTCAGTAGATATATACTGTAACTAGTGACAACCACTCAGTTGTTCAGTAGATATATACTGTAACTAGTGACTACATATATATTGTAACTAGTGACAAACACTCAGTTGTTCAGTAGATATAAACTGTAACTAGTGACAACCACTCAGTTGTTCAGTAGATATATACTGTAACTAGTGACAACCACTCAGTTGTTCAGTAGATATATACTGTAACTAGTGACAACCACTCAGTTGTTCAGTAGATATATACTGTAACTAGTGACAACCACTCAGTTGTTAAGTAGATATATACTGTAACTAGTGACTACATATATACTGTAACTAGTGACAACCACTCAGTTGTTCAGTAGATATATACTGTAACTAGTGACTAAATATATACTGTAACTAGTGACAACCACTCAGTTGTTCAGTAGATATATACTGTAACTAGTGACAACCACTCAGTTGTTCAGTAGATATATACTGTAACTAGTGACAACCACTCAGTTGTTCAGTAGATATATACTGTAACTAGTGACAACCACTCAGTTGTTCAGTAGATATATACTGTAACTAGTGACTACATATATACTGTAACTAGTGACTACATATATACTGTAACTAGTGACAACCACTCATTGGATCAGTAGATATATACTGTAACTAGTGACTACATATATACTGTAACTAGTGACAACCACTCAGCTGTTCAGTACATATATACTGTAACTAGTGACAACCACTCATTGGATCAGTAGATATATACTGTAACTAGTGACAACCACTCAGTTGTTCAGTAGATATATACTGTAACTAGTGACAACAGCTCATTGGATCAGTAGATATATACTGTAACTAGTGACTACATATATACTGTAACTAGTGACAACCACTTATTGGATCAGTAGATTTAAACTGTAACTAGTGACTACATATATACTGTAACTAGTGACAACCACTCATTGGATCAGTAGATATATACTGTAACTAGTGACAACCACTCAGTTGTTCAGTACATATATACTGTAACTAGTAACAACCACTCATTGGATCAGCAGATATATACTGTAACTAGTGACAACCACTCAGTTGTTCAGTAGATATATACTGTAACTAGTGACAACCACTCATTGGATCAGTAGATATATACTGTAACTAGTGACTACATATATACTGTAACTAGTGACAACCACTCAGTTGTTCAGTAGATATATACTGTAACTAGTGACTACATATATACTGTAACTAGTGACTACATATATACTGTAACTAGTGACAACCAATCAGTTGTTCAGTAGATATATACTGTAACTAGTGACTACATATATACTGTAACTAGTGACTACCACTCAGTTGTTCAGTAGATATATACTGTAACTAGTGACTACATATATACTGTAACTAGTGACAACCACTCAGTTGTTCAGTAGATATATACTGTAACTAGTGACTACATATATACTGTAACTAGTGACAACCACTCAGTTGTTCAGTAGATATATACTGTAACTAGTGACAACCACTCAGTTGTTCAGTAGATATATACTGTAACTAGTGACTACATATATACTGTAACTAGTGACAAACACTCAGTTGTTCAGTAGATATATACTGTAACTAGTGACAACCACTCAGTTGTTCAGTAGATATATACTGTCACTAGTGACAACCACTCAGTTGTTCAGTAGATATATACTGTAACTAGTGACTACATATATACTGTAACTAGTGACAACCACTCAGTTGTTCAGTAGATATATACTGTAACTAGTGACTACATATATACTGTAACTAGTGACAACCACTCAGTTGTTCAGTAGATATATACTGTAACTAGTGACTACATATATACTGTAACTAATGACAACCACTCAGTTGTTAAGTAGATATATACTGTAACTAGTGACTACATATATACTGTAACTAGTGACAACCACTCAGTTGTTCAGTAGATATATACTGTAACTAGTGACAACCACTCAGTTGTTCAGTAGATATATACTGTAACTAGTGACAACCACTCAGTTGTTCAGTAGATATATACTGTAACTAGTGACAACCACTCAGTTGTTCAGTAGATATATACTGTAACTAGTGACAACCACTCATTGGATCAGTAGATATATACTGTAACTAGTGACTACATATATACTGTAACTAGTGACAACCACTTATTGGATCAGTAGATATATACTGTAACTAGTGACTACATATATACTGTAACTAGTGACAACCACTCATTGGATCAGTAGATATATACTGTAACTAGTGACAACCACTCAGTTGTTCAGTACATATATACTGTAACTAGTAACAACCACTCATTGGATCAGCAGATATATACTGTAACTAGTGACAACCACTCAGTTGTTCAGTAGATATATACTGTAACTAGTGACAACCACTCATTGGATCAGCAGATATATACTGTAACTAGTGACAACCACTCAGTTGTTCAGTAGATATATACTGTAACTAGTGACAACCACTCATTGGATCAGTAGATATATACTGTAACTAGTGACTACATATATACTGTAACTAGTGACAACCACTCAGTTGTTCAGTAGATATATACTGTAACTAGTGACTACATATATACTGTAACTAGTGACTACATATATACTGTAACTAGTGACAACCACTCAGTTGTTCAGTAGATATATACTGTAACTAGTGACTACATATATACTGTAACTAGTGACTACCACTCAGTTGTTCAGTAGATATATACTGTAACTAGTGACTACATATATACTGTAACTAGTGACAACCACTCAGTTGTTCAGTAGATATATACTGTAACTAGTGACTACATATATACTGTAACTAGTGACAACCACTCAGTTGTTCAGTAGATATATACTGTAACTAGTGACAACCACTCAGTTGTTCAGTAGATATATACTGTAACTAGTGACTACATATATATTGTAACTAGTGACAAACACTCAGTTGTTCAGTAGATATAAACTGTAACTAGTGACAACCACTCAGTTGTTCAGTAGATATATACTGTCACTAGTGATAACCACTCAGTTGTTCAGTAGATATATACTGTAACTAGTGACTACATATATACTGTAACTAGTGACAACCACTCAGTTGTTCAGTAGATAGATACTGTAACTAGTGACTACATATATACTGTAACTAGTGACAACCACTCAGTTGTTCAGTAGATATATACTGTAACTAGTGACTACATATATACTGTAACTAGTGACAACCACTCAGTTGTTCAGTAGATATATACTGTAACTAGTGACTACATATATACTGTAACTAGTGACAACCACTCAGTTGTTCAGTAGATATATACTGTAACTAGTGACTACATATATACTGTAACTAATGACAACCACTCAGTTGTTAAGTAGATATATACTGTAACTAGTGACTACATATATACTGTAACTAGTGACAACCACTCAGTTGTTCAGTAGATATATACTGTAACTAGTGACAACCACTCAGTTGTTCAGTAGATATATACTGTAACTAGTGACAACCACTCAGTTGTTCAGTAGATATATACTGTAACTAGTGACAACCACTCAGTTGTTAAGTAGATATATACTGTAACTAGTGACTACATATATACTGTAACTAGTGACAACCACTCAGTTGTTCAGTAGATATATACTGTAACTAGTGACTACATATATACTGTAACTAGTGACAACCACTCAGTTGTTCAGTAGATATATACTGTAACTAGTGACTACATATATACTGTAACTAGTGACAACCACTCAGTTGTTCAGTAGATATATACTGTAACTAGTGACAACCACTCAGTTGTTCAGTAGATATATACTGTAACTAGTGACAAACACTCATTGGTTCAGTAGATATATACTGTAACTAGTGACTACATATATACTGTAACTAGTGACTACATATATACTGTAACTAGTGACTACATATATACTGTAACTAGTGACAACCACTCAGTTGTTCAGTAGATATATACTGTAACTAGTGACTACATATATACTGTAACTAGTGACAACCACTCAGTTGTTAAGTAGATATATACTGTAACTAGTGACTACATATATACTGTAACTAGTGACAACCACTCAGTTGTTAAGTAGATATATACTGTAACTAGTGACAACCTCTCATTTGTTCAGTAGATATATACTGTAACTAGTGACTACATATATACTGTAACTAGTGACTACCACTCAGTTGTTCAGTAGATATATACTGTAACTAGTGACAACCACTCATTTGTTCAGTAGATATATACTGTAACTAGTGACAACCACTCAGTTGTTGAGTAGATATATACTGTAACTAGTGACAACCACTCATTTGTTCAGTAGATATATACTGTAACTAGTGACTACATATATACTGTAACTAGTGACTACCACTCAGTTGTTCAGTAGATATATACTGTAACTAGTGACTACATATATACTGTAACTAGTGACAACCACTCAGTTGTTCAGTAGATATATACTGTAACTAGTGACTACATATATACTGTAACTAGTGACAACCACTCATTTGTTCAGTAGATATATACTGTAACTAGTGACTACATATATACTGTAACTAGTGACAACCACTCAGTTGTTCAGTAGATATATACTGTAACTAGTGACAACCACTCAGTTGTTCAGTAGATATATACTGTAACTAGTGACTACATATATACTGTAACTAGTGACTAAAAAATATACTGTAACTAGTGACAACCACTCATTGGATCAGTAGATATATAATGTAACTAGTGACTACATATATACTGTAACTAGTGACTACATATATACTGTAACTAGTGACAACCACTCAGTTGTTCAGTAGATATATACTGTAACTAGTGACAACCACTCAGTTGTTTAGTAGATATATACTGTAACTAGTGACAACCACTCAGTTGTTCAGTAGATATATACTGTAACTAGTGACAACCACTCAGTTGTTCAGTACATATATACTGTAACTAGTGACAACCACTCAGTTGTTCAGTAGATATATACTGTAACTAGTGACAACCACTCAGTTGTTCAGTAGATATATACTGTAACTAGTGACAACCACTCAGTTTCTGCTCGATACATATAACCCTTCCCTTTCTGTTAGATACATATAACCCTTCCCTTTCTGTTAGATACATATAACCCTTCCCTTTCTGCTTGTTAGATACATATAACCCTTCCCTTTCTGTTAGATACATATAACCCTTCCCTTTCTGTTTGTTAGATACATATATGTCACGCCCTGGCCTTATTATTCTTTGTTTTCTTTATTATTTTAGTTAGGTCAGGGTGTGACATGGGTAATGTTTATGTTTTGTTGGTTTTGGGTGTTTATTTGGTAAAGGGGTTATGGGGTGTAGTAGATGGTTTTGTGTTGAGTGTATATGTCTAGTGTTGTCTATGTTGGTTAGTTATCTAGGAGAGTCTATGGTTACCTGAATGAGTTCCCAATTAGAGACAGCTGATTTCGGTTGTCTCTGATTGGGAGCCTTATTTAGGGTAGCCATAGGCTCTCATTGGTTGTGGGTAATTGTCTATGTAAGAACGTTAGTAGCCTGTATGTTTGTGCACAACGTTTGTAGCTTCACGGTCGTTTTGTTGTTTTGTTGTTTTGTTAAAGTGTTTTTGTGTCGTGTTCATCTTCGTGTTATAATAAAAGAAGATGGCATATTTTCCAACTGCTGCATTTTGGTCCGTTAATCCGCCACACGATCGTGACAGAATTACCCACCATAGGACCAAGCGGCATGGAAGGCGGCAACAGGACCTACCTACACAGGATCTCTGGAGTTGGGAGGAGGAATTGGAAAGAGATGGACCTTGGGATCAACCTGGAGAATATCGCCTCCCTCGTGAAGAGCTGGAGGCAGCGAAAGCCGAGAGGAGGCGATATGAGGAGGCAGCACGGAGACAAGGCTGGAAACCCGTGAGTACACCCCAAAAATTTCTTGGGGGGGGCCTTAAAGGGAGTGTGGCGAAGTCAGGTAGGAAACCTGCGCCTACTCCCTGTACTTACCGTGGAGAGCGGGAGTACGGGCAGACACCGTGTTACGCAGTAGAGCGCACGGTGTCTCCTGTACGCGTGCATAGCCCGGTTCGGTACATTTCAGCTCCACGTATCGGCCGGGCTAGACTGAGCGTTGAGCCGTATGTCATGAAGCCGGCCCAACGCATCTGGTCACCAGTGCGTCTCCTCGGGCCGGCGTACATGGCACCAGCCTTACGCATGGTGTCCCCGGTTCGCCTACATAGGCCGGTGCGGGTTATTCCACCTCCCCGCACTGGTCAGGCGACGGGGAGCATAGAACCAGGTAAGGTTGGGCAGGCTCGGCGTTCAAGGGAGCCAGTACGCCTGCACGGTCCGGTATTTCCGGCGCCACCTCCCCGCCCCAATCCAGTACCACCAGTGCCTCCTCCACGCACTAGCTATATGGTGCGTGTCTCCAGCCCTTTACCACCAGTGTCTAAACCACGCACCAAGCCCCCTGTGTGTCCCCAGAGTCCTGTGCGTCCTGTTGCTGCTCCCCGCACTAGCCCTGAGATGCGTGTCTCCAGCCCGGTGCCACCAGTCCCGGCACCACGCACCAGGCCTACAGTGCGCCTCAGCCGGCAGGAGTCTGCCGTCTGCACAGCGTTGACTGAACTGCTCGTCTCCCCAGCGCCATCTGAGCCATCCGTCTCCCCAGCGCCATCTGAGCCATCCGTCTCCCCAGCGCCATCTGAGCCATCCGTCTGCAATGAGCCTGCAAAGCCGCCCGTCTGCCATGAGCCTGCAAAGCCGCCCGTCTGCCATGAGCCCACTGAGCCGTCCGCCAGACAGGAGCCGCTAGAGCCGCCAGCCAGACAGGAGCCGCTAGAGCCGTCCGTCAGACAGGATCTGCCAGAGCCGCCAACCAGACAGGATCTGCCAGAGCCGCCAACCAGACAGGATCTGCCAGAGCCGCCAACCAGACAGGAGCAGCCAGATCAGTCAGCCAGCCATGAGCAGCCAGATCCGTCAGCTAGCCATGAGCAGCCAGATCCGTCAGCTAGCCATGAGCAGCCAGATCCGTCAGCTAGCCATGAGCAGCCAGATCCGTCAGCTAGCCATGAGCAGCCAGATCCGTCAGCTAGCCATGAGCAGCCAGATCCGTCAGCTAGCCATGAGCAGCCAGATCCGTCAGCTAGCCATGAGCAGCCAGATCCGTCAGCTAGCCATGAGCAGCCAGATCCGTCAGCTAGCCATGAGCAGCCAGATCCGTCAGCTAGCCATGAGCAGCCAGATCCGTCAGCTAGCCATGAGCAGCCAGATCCGTCAGCCAGCCATGAGCAGCCAGATCCGTCAGCCAGCCATGAGCAGCCAGATCCGTCAGCCAGCCATGAGCAGCCAGATCAGTTAGCCAGCCATGAGCAGCCAGATCCGTTAGCCAGCCATGAGCAGCCAGATCTGTCAGCCAGCCATGGGCCGTCCCTCAGTCCGGAGCTGCAGTCCCTCAGTCCGGAGCTGCAGTCCCTCAGTCCGGAGCTGCCATTCCTCAGTCCGGAGCTGCCCCTTACCCTGGAGCTGCCCCTTACCCTGGTGCTGCCCCTTACCCTGGTGCTGCCCCTTACCCTGGTGCTGCCCCTTACCCTGGTACTGCCCCTTATCCTGGTACTGCCCCTGACCCTGGTACTGCCCCTTACCCTGGTTCTGGTCCTTAGTCCGGAGCTGTCCCTTAGTCCGGAACTCCCCCTTAATGCAATGGGGTTAATGTGGAGGGGGGTCGTTTGGAGGAAGCCTAGGAGGTGGTTAGGTACTGTGGTGACGTGGGGACTACGACCAGAGCCGGAGCCGCCACCGTGGAGGGGAGCCCACCCAGACCCTCCCCTAGACTGTGTATGGTGCGCCCGGAGTTCGCGCCTCAAGGGGGGGGTTATGTCACGCCCTGGCCTTATTATTCTTTGTTTTCTTTATTATTTTAGTTAGGTCAGGGTGTGACATGGGTAATGTTTATGTTTTGTTGGTTTTGGGTGTTTATTTGGTAAAGGGGTTATGGGGTGTAGTAGATGGTTTTGTGTTGAGTGTATATGTCTAGTGTTGTCTATGTTGGTTAGTTATCTAGGAGAGTCTATGGTTACATGAATGAGTTCCCAATTAGAGACAGCTGATTTCGGTTGTCTCTGATTGGGAGCCTTATTTAGGGTAGCCATAGGCTCTCATTGGTTGTGGGTAATTGTCTATGTAAGAACGTTAGTAGCCTGTATGTTTGTGCACAACGTTTGTAGCTTCACGGTCGTTTTGTTGTTTTGTTGTTTTGTTAAAGTGTTTTTGTGTCGTGTTCATCTTCGTGTTATAATAAAAGAAGATGGCATATTTTCCAACTGCTGCATTTTGGTCCGTTAATCCGCCACACGATCGTGACAATATAACCCTTCCCTTTCTGTTAGATACATATAACCCTTCCCTTTCTGTTAGATACATATAACCCTTCCCTTTCTGTTAGATACATATAACCCTTCCCTTTCTGTTCTATACATATAACCCTTCCCTTTCTGTTCGAAACATATAACCCTTCCCTTTCTGCTTGTTAGATACATATAACCCTTCCCTTTCTGCTTGTTAGATACATATAACCCTTCCCTTTCTGTTAGATACATATAACCCTTCCCTTTCTGTTCTATACATATAACCCTTCCCTTTCTGTTCTATACATATAACCCTTCCCTTTCTGCTTGTTAGATACATATAACCCTTCCCTTTCTGTTAGATACATATAACCCTTCCCTTTCTGTTAGATACATATAACCCTTCCCTTTCTGTTCGAAACATATAACCCTTCCCTTTCTGCTTGTTAGATACATATAACCCTTCCCTTTCTGTTAGATACATATAACCCTTCCCTTTCTGTTAGATACATATAACCCTTCCCTTTCTGTTAGATACATATAACCCTTCCCTTTCTGTTAGATACATATAACCCTTCCCTTTCTGCTTGTTAGATACATATAACCCTTCCCTTTCTGTTAGATACATATAACCCTTCCCTTTCTGTTAGATACATATAACCCTTCCCTTTCTATTAGATACATATAACCCTTCCCTTTCTGTTAGATACATATAACCCTTCCCTTTCTGTTAGATACATATAACCCTTCCCTTTCTGCTTGTTAGATACATATAACCCTTCCCTTTCTGCTTGTTAGATACATATAACCCTTCCCTTTCTGTTAGATACATATAACCCTTCCCTTTCTGTTAGATACATATAACCCTTCCCTTTCTGTTAGATACATATAACCCTTCCCTTTCTGTTAGATACATATAACCCTTCCCTTTCTATTAGATACATATAACCCTTCCCTTTCTATTAGATACATATAACCCTTCCCTTTCTGTTAGATACATATAACCCTTCCCTTTCTATTAGATACATATAACCCTTCCCTTTCTGTTAGATACATATAACCCTTCCCTTTCTGTTAGATACATATAACCCTTCCCTTTCTGCTTGTTAGATACATATAACCCTTCCCTTTCTGCTTGTTAGATACATATAACCCTTCCCTTTCTGTTAGATACATATAACCCTTCCCTTTCTGTTAGATACATATAACCCTTCCCTTTCTGTTAGATACATATAACCCTTCCCTTTCTGTTCTATACATATAACCCTTCCCTTTCTATTAGATACATATAACCCTTCCCTTTCTGCTTGTTAGATACATATAACCCTTCCCTTTCTGTTAGATACATATAACCCTTCCCTTTCTGTTAGATACATATAACCCTTCCCTTTCTGCTTGTTAGATACATATAACCCTTCCCTTTCTGCTTGTTAGATACATATAACCCTTCCCTTTCTGTTAGATACATATAACCCTTCCCTTTCTGTTTGTTAGATACATATAACCCTTCCCTTTCTGTTTGTTAGATACATATAACCCTTCCCTTTCTGTTAGATACATATAACCCTTCCCTTTCTGTTAGATACATATAACCCTTCCCTTTCTGTTAGATACATATAACCCTTCCCTTTCTGCTTGTTAGATACATATAACCCTTCCCTTTCTATTAGATACATATAACCCTTCCCTTTCTATTAGATACATATAACCCTTCCCTTTCTGTTTGTTAGATACATATAACCCTTCCCTTTCTGTTAGATACATATAACCCTTCCCTTTCTGTTAGATACATATAACCCTTCCCTTTCTGTTAGATACATATAACCCTTCCCTTTCTGCTTGTTAGATACATATAACCCTTCCCTTTCTATTAGATACATATAACCCTTCCCTTTCTGTTAGATACATATAACCCTTCCCTTTCTGCTTGTTAGATACATATAACCCTTCCCTTTCTGTTAGATACGTATAACCCTTCCCTTTCTGCTTGTTAGATACATATAACCCTTCCCTTTCTATTAGATACATATAACCCTTCCCTTTCTGTTCTATACATATAACCCTTCCCTTTCTGTTCTATACATATAACCCTTCCCTTTCTGCTTGTTAGATACATATAACCCTTCCCTTTCTATTAGATACATATAACCCTTCCCTTTCTGTTCTATACATATAACCCTTCCCTTTCTGTTAGATACATATAACCCTTCCCTTTCTGCTTGTTAGATACATATAACCCTTCCCTTTCTGTTAGATACATATAACCCTTCCCTTTCTGTTAGATACATATAACCCTTCCCTTTCTGTTTGTTAGATACATATAACCCTTCCCTTTCTGTTAGATACATATAACCCTTCCCTTTCTGTTAGATACATATAACCCTTCCCTTTCTGTTAGATACATATAACCCTTCCCTTTCTGTTAGATACATATAACCCTTCCCTTTCTGCTTGTTCGATGCAGCCAGTACCAGCCAGTGTCTCTGTCAGCCAGTGTCTCTGTCAGCCAGTGTCTTTGTCAGCCAGTACCAGCCAGTGTCTCTGTCAGCCAGTGTCTCTGTCAGCCAGTACCAGCCAGTGTCTCTGTCAGCCAGTACCAGCCAGTGTCTCTGTCAGCCAGTGTCTCTGTCAGCCAGTACCAGCCAGTGTCTCTGTCAGCCAGTACCAACCAGTGTCTCTGTCAGCCAGTACCAGCCAGTGTCTCTGTCAGCCAGTACCAGCCAGTGTCTCTGTCAGCCAGTACCAGCCAGTGTCTCTGTCAGCCAGTACCAACCAGTGTCTCTGTCAGCCAGTACCAGCCAGTGTCTCTGTCAGCCAGTACCAGCCAGTGTCTCTGTCAGCCAGTGTCTCTGTCAGCCAGTACCAGCCAGTGTCTCTGTCAGCCAGTGTCTCTGTCAGCCAGTACCAGCCAGTGTCTCTGTCAGCCAGTGTCTCTGTCAGCCAGTACCAGCCAGTGTCTCTGTCAGCCAGTGTCTCTGTCAGCCAGTACCAGCCAGTGTCTCTGTCAGCCAGTGTCTCTGTCAGCCAGTACCAGCCAGTGTCTCTGTCGAGAAAAATTCTGAATAGTGTACCTATTGAACTGTACACAAGGAGCCATTTCATTTGCAACGGATAAAGTTAAATTGTCATACACTTGACAAGACACTGCTGCTGTCTCTGCGAAACATTTCACAGAAACCAACTAAACACTGACGATTCTGTGTCCTTTTCAAAATATTTGTAGATGACAGTGTTTTCTTTCTCAACATGTATTCAATATAGGATAATGTTACTTAAAAGGGGAATCAACATCAACGCTAATGTTTAAATAGCGAGTTTAAACCTGTAATTCCACCACTAGTCCTGCTTTCTGATGTGTTTCTGACCCCGTTGCTCTTGACTCGCACAGCACCTGAAAGCTAAAAGTCTCCCGGGTCGGTGCTGTGAACACCAGGGGCTCAGTCAACTATTGAAGCATCTACAAACCCCCCCCCCCCCCCCCCCCCCCCCCACCCCCCGTGAACCCACTATTGAATGTAGCCAGCGTGAGAGAAATGAACGCATGGATTTCTGGGGGATTTAGATAGAACCCCCTGCATGCCAACACACACACACACACACACACACACACACACACACACACACACACACACACACACACACACACACACACACACACACACACACACACACACACACACACACACACACACACACACACACACACACACACACACACACACACACACACACACACACACACACACACACACACACACACACACACCCCTCTGCTAGACTGGGTCCATCGACTGGTTACCACACAGCCAGTATATCATAGACCACATCTACGTTTCTGCCTTGGTCCAGCCACATTCATCACACTATTAGGAACCACACAGCCAACGTCACATTGCCTACTCCCAGAGGATTGTGGAGATTAAAATGTTGAAAACCTTGCTTGGTTGTTGAGTTCTATTGTTCTGTTCCGTTGTTCTGTTGTTCAGTTGGTCAGTTATTTTGTTCTGTTCTTCTGTTCTTCTGTTCCGTTGTTCTGTTGATCAGTTGGTCAGTTATTTTGTTCTATTGTTCTGTTCTTCTGTTCTTCTGTTCCATTCGTCCATTGTTATGTTGTAATGTTGTTCAGTTTTGTCGTTCAGTTGTTCTGCTATTCAGTTCTGATGTTCTGTTGTTCTGATCTTCTGTTCTTCAGCTCCATTGTTCTGTTGTTCATGTGTTCTATTGTTCAGTTCTGTTGTTCAGTTGTTCTGTTGTTCATGTGTTCTATTGTTCAGTTCTGTTGTTCAGTTGTTCAGATGTTCAGTTGTTCAGATGTTCTGTTGTTCTGTTGTTCAGTTAGGATGTTCAGTTGTTCGGTTGTTCAGTTGTTCTGATGTTCAGTTGTTCTGTTGTTCAGTTAGGATGTTCAGTTGTTCGGTTGTTCAGTTGTTCTGATGTTCAGTTGTTCTGTTGTTCTGATGTTCTGATGTTCAGTTGTTCAGTTGCTAGGTTGTTCAGTTGTTCAGTTATTTAGATGTTCTGTTGTTCTGTTGTTCAGTTAGGATGTTCAGTTGTTCGGTTGTTCAGTTGTTCTGATGTTCAGTTGTTCAGTTGTTCTGATGTTCTGATGTTCAGTTGTTCAGTTGTTCAGTTATTCAGATATTCAGATGTTCTGTTGTTCTGTTGTTCAGTTAGGATGTTCAGTTGTTCTGTTGTTTAGTTCAGTTTTCAGTTGTTCTGTAGTTCTGCCTCCAACCAAACGCCAGGGAGCTGGATGAGGATGTGAAACCAGAAACCAGAACACCCATTGAGTAGAGAAGCAGAGAACAGCCAGACCAGAATTATATCACTGTGGTGGTGGTACGAGAATAAAACACCCATCAATAGCAGGGAATAGCCAGACCAGAATAATATCACTGTGGTGGTGGTACGAGAATAAAACACCCATCAATAGCAGGGAATAGCCAGACCAGAATAATATCACTGTGGTGGTGGTACGAGAATAAAACACCCATCAATAGCAGGGAATAGCCAGACCAGAATTGTATCACTGTGGTGGTGGTACGAGAATAAAACACCCATCAATAGCAGGGAATAGCCAGACCAGAATTATATCACTGTGGTGGTGGTACGAGAATAAAACACCCATCAATAGCAGGGAATAGCCAGACCAGAATTATATCACTGTGGTGGTGGTACGAGAATAAAACACCCATCAATAGCAGGGAATAGCCAGACCAGAATTATATCACTGTGGTGGTGGTACGAGAATAAAACACCCATCAATAGCAGGGAATAGCCAGACCAGAATTATGTCACTGTGGTGGTGGTACGAGAATAAAACACCCATCAATAGCAGGGAATAGCCAGACCAGAATTATATCACTGTGGTGGTGGTACGAGAATAAAACACCCATCAATAGCAGGGAATAGCCAGACCAGAATAATATCACTGTGGTGGTGGTACGAGAATAAAACACCCATCAATAGCAGGGAATAGCCAGACCAGAATAATATCACTGTGGTGGTGGTACGAGAATAAAACACCCATCAATAGCAGGGAATAGCCAGACCAGAATAATATCACTGTGGTGGTGGTACGAGAATCAAAACACCCATCAATAGCAGGGAATAGCCAGACCAGAATAATATCACTGTGGTGCTGGTAGGAGAATAAAACACCCATCAATAGCAGGGAATAGCCAGACCAGAATAATATCACTGTGGTGGTGGTACGAGAATAAAACACCCATCAATAGCAGGGAATAGCCAGACCAGAATAATATCACTGTGGTGGTGGTACGAGACTCAAAACACCCATCAATAGCAGGGAATAGCCAGACCAGAATAATATTACTAGGAGAATCAAAACACAACCAAACACTGTCCGGTGTTCATAGCCCGTAAGGAACTAGAAGACATTCTCTTAAAACTCTGACTTTCAAAAGTTAGGAGATGAAAAAGTATTTCAGTCTGAGACTGAGAGACATTGATTTACCCCCCCATCTCAGCTCACCACCGTGTCGAAACGCCTTCTACAAAATGAGTTGAAAATGGGTGTATTTCAGTATTACAGCTCTAAAAGCCTGACAGGTTTCCCCTGCGGATCGCAGGAGATGAGGAACGTGGCCTCTAAGTCTGAGGTATTACCGCTCTCTTCCACATGATGTAACCCAAGGCATCCTAATGCAACACAGGTCACTCCTCCTCTTCCACCAATCGTTCAGAACTCAGGAAGCCTTTTCCAAATGTATCGCTTTGTGCGATCGATAGATAGCTACACCACCGACACTAATCGTTGCGCTAACGCACCTGGCACTGCGATATATATAGGAGATGCAAACGTGCCTGGTATTTTCTGCCAGACAGGGAGGCATAAGGCATTGAGGCTGACAGAGACCAGTGTGGTTAGGAAGGCTGACTGGGATGTATCTGGACACACACACACACACACACACACACACACACACACACACACACACACACACACACACACACACACACACACACACACACACACACACACACACACACACACACACACACACACACACACACACACACACACACACACTGTAGTGTTAAACACCATCCAGAGAGGATCAGACAAGTTAACCCAGCCTGCTCCCTCAGAGAGGTAAAGGTCTGTTATCATGACAAATATATATGGGATCTCACCGCATCACATCCTTGCTATGAGACCCCAGACACTGTTAACGCATGCCAAATGGTACCCTAATTCCCTATACAGTGCACTAAAATTCACACCCTATGGGCCCTGGTCGACAGTAGTGCTCTATACAGGGTACGGGGTGGTATTTGGGACGCAGAAGATGTTATTAATAGTGAAGTCTCAAACGAGAGAGGGTGCGTTGCAGTGCTAAACTTTTGGAGCTGGACTCCTTGAGATGTCTGTTGTAACTAATGTTGGAGCTGGACTCCTCAGGCTGTCTGTTGGAACCATTGTTGGGTCTAGACTCCTCAGGCTGTCTGTTGTAACTAATGTTGGAGCTGGACTCCTCAGGCTGTCTGTTGGAACCATTGTTGGGTCTAGACTCCTCAGGCTGTCTGTTCTAACCAATGTTGGGTCTATACTCCTCAGGCTGTCTGTTGGAACCATTGTTGGGTCTAGACTCCTCAGGCTGTCTGTTGGAACCATTGTTGGGTCTAGACTCCTCAGGCTGTCTGTTGGAACCATTGTTGGGTCTAGACTCCTCAGGCTGTCTGTTCTAACCAATGTTGGGTCTAGACTCCTCAGGCTGTCTGTTGGAACCATTGTTGGGTCTAGACTCCTCAGGCTGTCTGTTGGAACCATTGTTGGGTCTAGACTCCTCAGGCTGTCTGATGTAACCAATGTTGGAGCTGGACTCCTCAGGCTGTCTGTTGTAACCAATGTTGGAGCTGGACTCCTCAGGCTGTCTGTTGTAACCAATGTTGGAGCTGGACTCCTCAGGCTGTCTGTTGTAACCAATGTTGGGTCTAGACTCCTCAGGCTGTCTGTTGTAACCAATGTTGGGTCTAGACTCCTCAGGCTGTCTGTTGTAACCAATGTTGGAGCTGGACTCCTCAGGCTGTCTGTTGTAACCAATGTTGGGTCTAGACTCCCCAGGCTGTCTGTTGTAACCATTGTTGGGTCTAGACTCCCCAGGCTGTCTGTTGTAACCATTGTTGGGTCTAGACTCCTCAGGCTGTCTGTTGTAACCAATGTTGGGTCTAGACTCCTCAGGCTGTCTGTTGTAACCAACATTGGAGCTGGACTCCTCAGGCTGTCTGTTGTAACCAATGTTGGGTCTAGACTCCTCAGGTTGTCTGTTGTAACCAATGTTGGGTCTAGACTCCTCAGGCTGTCTGTTGGAACCATTGTTGGGTCTAGACTCCCCAGGCTGTCTGTTGTAACCATAGTTGGGTCTAGACTCCTCAGGCTGTCTGATGTAACCAATGTTGGGTCTAGACTCCTCAGGCTGTCTGTTGTAACCAATGTTGGAGCTGGACTCCTCAGGCTGTCTGTTGTAACCAATGTTGGGTCTAGACTCCTCAGGCTGTCTGTTGTAACCAATGTTGGGTCTAGACTCCTCAGGCTGTCTGTTGTAACCAATGTTGGAGCTGGACTCCTCAGGCTGTCTGTTGGAACCAAACTCTTAATGCTGTTGTGACCAATGCTATTTTTATCATACCACACAATTGGTGACTACAATGACATAGTAACACTGAGCAAACAACAGATATGTATAAATGTAACAGCTTTGCAAATACAGATAAGTGCAATTGGCTGACGTTATATAAGGAAAGTGTTGAATGCGTGTCAATGGAAATTGTTAACGTATTCTACTTAAGGAATGCAACGTTTAAGTGACATTTAACATTTTGCTAACCAACTTAAACATAGGTTTTAAAATATATATATTAAAACATCCAATATGCAACTATCCATTTGCATTTCTATATACACTGTAATCATATCTATATACACTGTGACATAGAAAAATACTGTTTCCATCTCTCCCCTCCTGGCCCCTCAGAAACACAAATATATTCATACAGTGGAAGCAAATTCCAATTAATATCAGCGAGTTTTGATCTGAGAAGTTAAATAGGCCAATTTCATGGAGTTTAGCGGCCACATCTGAAGCCAGTTTTTTTTCATTTGTGCAGAAAATAGGTTTGACGAAGCGTAACAGTGGTGTGAAAACACCTTTATTACCTCCCATAGTGGTTCTGAAGGAACTTTTAATCTGTGCTGCTAGTGCATTATACTGTTGAATCCATGACATACCAAGATAGATACCCATGCAGTCTGTTAAAATAACAGGGCTGAGGAGAAAAAGAAGGAGACACACACTCTCTCTCTCTCTCTCTCTCTCTCTCTCTCTCTCTCTCTCTCTCTCTCTCTCTCTCTCTCTCTCTCTCTCTCTCTCTCTCTCTCTCTCTCTCTCTCTCTCTCTCTCTCTCTCTCTCTCTCTCTCTCTCTCTCTCTCTCTCTCTCTCTCTCTCTCTCTCTCTCTCTCTCTCTCTCTCTCTCTCTCTCGGAGGAGGAGGAGGAGGATTATTATGCAGTCAGTTTTGTTACTTACACATGGAGTAGTGCACTGACACACTATTGTCCCTTTACTCCCTACATACACATAGTATAGATACTGTAGTTGAACCCTTTTCTATATATATTGTTAGATTAGACGTACCTCCTTCTATATATAGTGTTAGATTAGACGTACCTCCTTCCATATATAGTGTTAGATTAGACGTACCTCCTTCTATATATAGTGATAGATTAGACGTACCTCCTTCTATATATAGTGTTAGATTAGACGTACCTCCTTCTATATATAGTGTTAGATTAGACGTACCTCCTTCTATATATAGTGTTAGATTAGACGTACCTCCTTCTATATATAGTGTTAGATTAGACATACCTCCTTCTATATATAGTGGTAGATTAGACGTACCTCCTTCTATATATAGTGATAGATTAGACGTACCTCCTTCTATATATATTGTTAGATTAGATGTACCTCCTTCTATATATAGTGTTAGATTAGATGTACCTCCTTCTATATATAGTGTTAGATTAGACGTACCTCCTTCTATATATAGTGTTAGATTAGACGTACCTCCTTCTATATATAGTGGTAGATTAGATGTACCTCCTTCTATATATAGTGGTAGATTAGACATACCTCCTTCTATATATAGTGGTAGATTAGATGTACCTTCTATATATAGTGTTAGATTAGACGTACCTCCTTCCATATATAGTGTTAGATTAGATGTACCTTCTATATATAGTGGTAGATTAGACGTACCTCCTTCTATATATAGTGTTAGATTAGATGTACCTTCTATATATAGGGTTAGATTAGACGTACCTCCTTCTATATATAGTGTTAGATTAGATGTACCTTCTAGGTCCCGTGTGGCTCAGTTGGTAGAGCATGGCGCTTGCAACGCCAGGGTTGTGGGTTCAATTCCCACGGGGGACCAGGGTTCAATTCCCATGGGGGGACCAGGATGAATATGTATGAACTTTCCAATTTGTAAGTCGCTCTGGATAAGAGCGTCTGCTAAATGACTTAAATGTAAATGTAATGTAATGTCTATATATAGTGTTAGATTAGACGTACCTCCTTCTATATATAGTGTTAGATTAGACGTACCTCCTTCTATATATAGTGGTAGATTAGACGTACCTCCTTCTATATATATAGTGGTAGATTAGACGTACCTCCTTCTATATATAGTGTTAGATTAGACGTACCTCCTTCTATATATAGTGTTAGATTAGACGTACCTCCTTCTATATATAGTGGTAGATTAGACGTACCTCCTTCTATATATAGTGTTAGATTAGATGTACCTTCTATATATAGTGTTAGATTAGACGTACCTCCTTCTATATATAGTGTTAGATTAGACATACCTCCTTCTATATATAGTGTTAGATTAGACGTACCCTCTATATATAGTGGTAGATTAGACGTACCTCCTTCTTTATATAGTGGTAGATTAGACGTACCTCCTTCTATATATAGTGGTAGATTAGACGTACCTCCTTCTATATATAGTGTTAGATTAGACGTACCTCCTTCTATATATAGTGTTAGATTAGATGTACCTCCTTCTATATATAGTGTTAGATTAGACGTACCTCCTTCTATATATAGTGTTAGATTAGACGTACCTCCTTCTATATATAGTGGTAGATTAGATGTACCTCCTTCTATATAAATTGGTAGATTAGATGTACCTCCTTCTATATATAGTGGTAGATTAGACATACCTCCCATATATAGTGATAGATTAGACATATCTCCCATATATAGTGATAGATTAGACATATCTCCATCTATATATAGTGTTAGATTAGACATACCTCCCATATATAGTGTTAGATTAGACATACCTCCTTCTATATATAGTGGTAGATTAGACATACCTCCCATATATAGTGTTAGATTAGACATATCTCCATCTATATATAGTGTTAGATTAGACATAGCTCCCATATATAGTGTTAGATTAGACATACCTCCTTCTATATATAGTGTTAGATTAGACATACCTCCCATATATAGTGATAGATTAGACATATCTCCATCTATATATAGTGTTAGATTAGACATACCTCCCATATATAGTGTTAGATTAGACATACCTCCTTCTATATATAGTGTTAGATTAGACATACCTCCCATATATAGTGTTAGATTAGACATACCTCCTTCTATATATAGTGGTAGATTAGACATACCTCCCATATATAGTGTTAGATTAGACGTACCTCCTTCTATTTATAGTGTTAGATTAGATATACCTCCTTCTATTTATAGTGTTAGATTAGACATACCTCCTTCTATATATAGTGTTAGATTAGATGTACCTCCTTCTATATATAGTGTTAGATTAGACATACCTCCTTCTATATATAGTGTTAGATTAGACATACCTCCCATATATAGTGTTAGATTAGACATATCTCAATCTATATATAGTGTTAGATTAGACATACCTCCCATATATAGTGGTAGATTAGACATACCTCCCATATATAGTGATAGATTAGACATATCTCCATCTATATATAGTGTTAGATTAGATGTACCTCCCATATATAGTGTTAGATAAGACATACCTCCTTCTATTTATAGTGTTAGATTAGATGTACCTCCTTCTATATATAGTATTAGATTAGATGTACCTCCTTCTATATATAGTGGTAGATTAGACATACCTCCTTCTATTTATAGTGTTAGATTAGACGTACCTCCTTCTATTTATAGTGTTAGATTAGATGTACCTCCTTCTATTTATAGTGTTAGATTAGACATACCTCCTTCTATATATAGTGTTAGATTAGACATACCTCCTTCTATATATAGTGTTAGATTAGACATACCTCCAATATCTATATAGTGTTAGATTAGACATACCTCCCATATATAGTGTTAGATTAGACGTACCTCCTTCTATTTATAGTGTTAGATTAGACATACCTCCTTCTATATATAGTGTTAGATTAGACATACCTCCCATATATAGTGTTAGATTAGACGTACCTCCTTCTATATATAGTGTTAGATTAGACGTACCTCCTTCTATTTATAGTGTTAGATTAGACATACCTCCTTCTATATATAGTGTTAGATTAGACATACCTCCCATATATAGTGTTAGATTAGACGTACCTCCTTCTATATATAGTGTTAGATTAGACGTACCTACTTCTATTTATAGTGTTAGATTAGACATACCTCCTTCTATATATAGTGTTAGATTAGACATACCTCCTTCTATATATAGTGTTAGATTAGACATACCTCCAATATCTATATAGTGTTAGATTAGACATACCTCCCATATATAGTGTTAGATTAGACATACCTCCTTCTATTTATAGTGTTAGATTAGACATACCTCCTTCTATATATAGTGGTAGATTAGATGTACCTCCTTCTATATATAGTGTTAGATTAGACATACCTCCTTCTATTTATAGTGTTAGATTAGACGTACCTCCTTCTATATATAGTGGTAGATTAGACATACCTCCCATATATAGTGATAGATTAGACATATCTCCATCTATATATAGTGTTAGATTAGATGTACCTCCCATATATAGTGTTAGATTAGACGTACCTCCTTCTATATATAGTGTTAGATTAGATTTACCTCCTTCTATATATAGTGTTAGATTAGACATACCTCCCATATATAGTGTTAGATTAGACGTACCTCCTTCTATATATAGTGTTAGATTAGACGTACCTCCTTCTATATATAGTGTTAGATTAGACGTACCTCCTTCTATATATAGTGTTAGATTAGACGTACCTCCTTCTATATATAGGGTTAGATTAGACGTACCTCCTTCTATATATAGTGTTATATTAGACGTACCTCCTTCTATATATAGTGTTAGATTAGACGTACCTCCTTCTATATATAGTGGTAGATTAGACATACCTCCATCTATATATAGTGGTAGATTAGATGTACCTCCTTCCATATATAGTGTTAGATTAGACGTACCTCCTTCCATATATAGTGTTAGATTAGACATACCTCCTTCTATATATAGTGGTAGATTAGATGTACCTCCTTCTATATATAGTGGTAGATTAGACATACCTCCCATATATAGTGTTAGATTAGACATACCTCCTTCTATATATAGTGTTAGATTAGACATACCTCCCATATATAGTGTTAGATTAGACGTACCTCCTTCTATATATAGTGTTAGATTAGACGTACCTCCTTCTATTTATAGTGTTAGATTAGACATACCTCCTTCTATATATAGTGTTAGATTAGACATACCTCCCATATATAGTGTTAGATTAGACGTACCTCCTTCTATATATAGTGTTAGATTAGACGTACCTACTTCTATTTATAGTGTTAGATTAGACATACCTCCTTCTATATATAGTGTTAGATTAGACATACCTCCTTCTATATATAGTGTTAGATTAGACATACCTCCAATATCTATATAGTGTTAGATTAGACATACCTCCCATATATAGTGTTAGATTAGACATACCTCCTTCTATTTATAGTGTTAGATTAGACATACCTCCTTCTATATATAGTGGTAGATTAGATGTACCTCCTTCTATATATAGTGTTAGATTAGACATACCTCCTTCTATTTATAGTGTTAGATTAGACGTACCTCCTTCTATATATAGTGGTAGATTAGACATACCTCCCATATATAGTGATAGATTAGACATATCTCCATCTATATATAGTGTTAGATTAGATGTACCGCCCATATATAGTGTTAGATTAGACGTACCTCCTTCTATATATAGTGTTAGATTAGATTTACCTCCTTCTATATATAGTGTTAGATTAGACATACCTCCCATATATAGTGTTAGATTAGACGTACCTCCTTCTATATATAGTGTTAGATTAGACGTACCTCCTTCTATATATAGTGTTAGATTAGACGTACCTCCTTCTATATATAGTGTTAGATTAGACGTACCTCCTTCTATATATAGGGTTAGATTAGACGTACCTCCTTCTATATATAGTGTTATATTAGACGTACCTCCTTCTATATATAGTGTTAGATTAGACGTACCTCCTTCTATATATAGTGGTAGATTAGACATACCTCCATCTATATATAGTGGTAGATTAGATGTACCTCCTTCTATATATAGTGTTAGATTAGACGTACCTCCTTCCATATATAGTGTTAGATTAGACGTACCTCCTTCCATATATAGTGTTAGATTAGACATACCTCCTTCTATATATAGTGGTAGATTAGATGTACCTCCTTCTATATATAGTGGTAGATTAGACATACCTCCCATATATAGTGTTAGATTAGACATACCTCCATCTATATATAGTGGTAGATTAGATGTACCTCCTTCTATATATAGTGGTAGATTAGACATACCTCCTTCTATATATAGTGGTAGATTAGACGTACCTCCTTCTATATATAGTGTTAGATTAGACGTACCTCCTTCTATATATAGTGTTAGATTAGACGTACCTCCTTCCATATATAGTGTGGGATTAGATGTAGATTGTTTGGGGAGAGGTAATCAGGCTGGGCGCCAATATCCTCAACACAACTCTCTCCGATATAGTACACCTCTTGGGCCCTGGTGAACACTAATCCTGGTAAAAAACTAATCCACTATAGTGGAAATAAATTGGTATTTTGGGACACACCCTAAAAGCGATATCTAGAGATGATGGAGATATTAAACTGAATATTTGTTCTCTGCCATCCACAGCGGCTGAAGGAGCTGAAGCAGAGAGAGTTTGCTCGAAACGTGGCCTCTAAAACCAGGAAAGATGAGAAGAAACAGGAGAGAGCACTTCAGAGGTTACATGAGCTGGCCGAACAACGCAGAGAGGTCCAATGGTGGGTACCATAAATCCATTAACATACCTCCAGGATTTGGTTACAGTCGTTGGTCCAAGTTCCTCTTGCCTACGGGATGTGATCTGTCACAGACAATGTCTAATAGTTCATGACATTATAAAGCACTAGTAGTCACACAGAACATCTTCTGGTTGTAATGTTGTCATTCCTGCTTTAAAATCGGTTGGAATGGCATCATTTCAACCATCTTTTCCCGCTGGGTAAATTCATAATTTCAACCATCTTTTTCCGCTGGGTAAATTCATAAATTCAACCATCTTTTCCCGCTGGGTAAATTCATCATTTCAACCATCTTTTCCCGCTGGGTAAATTCATCATTTCAACCATCTTTTTCCGCTGGGTAAATTCATAATTTCAACCATCTTTTCCCGCTGGGTAAATTCATAATTTCAACCATCTTTTCCCGCTGGGTAAATTCCTAATTTCAATCATCTTTTCCCGCTGGGTAAATTCATAAATTCAACCATCTTTTCCCGCTGGGTAAATTCATCATTTCAACCATCTTTTCCCGCTGGGTAAATTCATCATTTCAACCATCTTTTCCCGCTGGGTAAATTCATAAATTCAACCATCTTTTCCCGATGGGTAAATTCATCATTTCAACCATCTTTTCCCGCTGGGTAAATTCATCATTTCAACCATCTTTTCCCGCTGGGTAAATTCATCATTTCAACCATCTTTTCCCGCTGGGTAAATTCATCATTTCAACCATCTTTTTCCGCTGGGTAAATTCATAATTTCAACCATCTTTTCCGGCTGGGTTAATTTAGAGTTTCAACCATCTTTTCACACTGGGTTTATTTATAATTTATAATTTCATTCAAATTTTCCTGCTGGGTGTATTTATAACTTATAATTTCAACCATATTTTCCCGCTGGGTGTATTTATAATTTATAGTTTCAACCATCTTTTCCCGTAATGTTTATTTATAATTTCAACCATCTTTTCCCACTAGGTGTATTTATAGTTTCAAACCATCTTGTCCTTCTGGGTTTATTAATAATGTATATTTTTAACCATATTCCCCTGCTGGGTGTATTTATAGTTCATAATTTTAACCGTCTTTTCCTTCTGGGTGTATTTATAGTTTCAACCATCTTTTCCTTCTGGGTTTATTTATAATTTCAACCATTTTTTCCTGCTGGGTGTAAACTGTAAAAAAAAAAAAAAATGTATACACTGTATAATTGTACTGTACGCAGCAGTTGTCTAGGGATGAGTCCTTGCTTAATATATCCACTTGAATCATGAGCGTTAATATCCTTAAGGGATTTCAGTTGTCTAGGAATGAGTCCTTGTTTAATATACCCACTTGAATCATGAGCGTTAATATCCTTAAGGGATTTCAGTTGTCTAGGGATGAGTCCTTGTTTAAGATATCCACATGAATCATGAGCGTTAATAACCTTAAGGGATTTCAGTTGTCGAGAGATGTGTCCTTGTTTAATATATCCACATGAATCATGAGCGTTAATATCCTTAAGGGATTTCAGTTGTCTAGGGATGAGTCCTTGTTTAATATATCCACATGAATCATGAGCGTTAATATCCTTAAGGGATTTCAGTTGTCGAGGGATGAGTCCTTGTTTAATATATCCACATGAATCATGAGCGTTAATATCCTTAAGGGATTTACACGTAACAACGTAGTAATATGCACATGTATATACGGACTTACTTGCTGATATTCATTCAAATGTTTATTTTTCTATTTCAGCGCTCCAGGCAGTGGCCCCAAGTTCAAGTCTACTACTGTAGCGGTGGACGCCAGTTGCAGAGAGAGCTGTACCGACGGACTGTCAGAAGAGAGCCACAACTCCACAGTGCTGGAAACAGGGACCCACAACCGTACCACAGGCACCAGCACTGGCCTGGCCTCCAACAGCAAGACCCAGCAGACACTCTACTGGCCCTACAACGGCAAGGCCAAGAAACAAACTTACAAAAGGCACAAAATCGCCTTCTCGTTCTCCTTCCCGAAGAAAGCGTCAGTGAAGCTGGAATCTGCAGCGGCTGTGTTCTGCGAGAACACAGAGGAGGGTTCCAAAGAACGTATCGGAACACAGAGGAGGGTTCCAAAGAACGTATCGGAACACAGAGGAGTGTTCCAAAGAACGTATCGGAACACAGAGGAGGGTTCCAAAGAACGTATCGGAACACAGAAGCTCAGAATTCCCCTCGTTGAGTTGAACATCCCTGTTTCAACCGCTGCAGAGGAGAAAGGACGGGGTCGTGCGGGTGTGGAGACTAATGGCACTAAGCCTGGTGATCTCAGCCCTAACAGTGTTAGTGATGGGATCCAGAGGTCGTCAGATACACTGTCCAGGTCTGACATCCCCATGCCACCACAGGTCTCACATCTGTATTCTGTCCTGGTTAACTCTGAGGATATCGCCAGACATTATGTGTCCTCTGTCTCCCAATTACCTGCATCCCCTTGTCACATTCCCTTAGATGACCCAGACACAGTACTAGATACACAGAACT
The DNA here is from genome assembly GCF_029448725.1 of Salvelinus fontinalis. Classification (NCBI taxonomy): domain Eukaryota; kingdom Metazoa; phylum Chordata; class Actinopteri; order Salmoniformes; family Salmonidae; genus Salvelinus; species Salvelinus fontinalis. The sequence continues at coordinate 51,833,901 of NC_074683.1, forward strand.
CTGAGGAAACTCGGAGAAACAGACCGACAGAGGTTGAACCGGAAACAAGCAAACAGCAACAAGTTCATCAAGTAAAAAGGAGTGTCTCGGGGGAAGAAAACTCCTCCATTAGCAGTTCCTTTTCAGAGGTCATCGCCAGTTCCTTTTCAGAGGTCATCGCCAGTTCCTTTTCAGAGGTCATCGCCAGTTCTGATGGTCCCCCTGAGATCGGCTCCTCCTCCGCTCAGTCCCCCGAGTGTCCTGGGACTGCGAGAGAGAAAGGAGAAGACATTACGGCGGTGGTGAAGACACAGTCGTGTCCTTTCACCAAGCCCAGTCAGCCGTTCTTCTCTGTGCTCAGCAAAGATGGATACACTGTTCTCCAATGGCCTTCAGAAATGCTGACCTTCACCAGGACAGAGCCTTGTCTCTCCTACAGCTGCAACCCCCTCCATTTTGACTTTAAGGCCTCGCAGCAGTCGCAGAGCAGGGCGAAGGTTAGTACTGGTGACAGTCAGAGTAAGACGGAGCTGAGGTTATCTGAGGCGTTGTGTATCGGCTCAACCTCTGTCTGCTCTGAGGAACTAATAGACAACAAGCACAACAAAGAGGCCTACTCAAGGCCAGACCATCATATCCCTATCAGAGATGACAGGGAGACAGTGGAGAGGAAGGATTGTCTCATATGTGAGCACCACATGAGTGACATAGACACAGAAAGCTGCAGCTTGCAACTGAAGAGACAGAGCAGAGTCTACAGCAGTGGTAAATCTAGTAGTCAGTCAAAAGATCAGACTGGCAAGAGAGCAGCAGGCACCAAGAAATGGAAATTCAGAGACAGGCGCCATTACAGGAGCCACAAGAAGAAGAAGAGGAGGAGAAGAAGAAGGAGGAGAGGAGGATATGAGGAAGAGAGGCACAGAGAGATGGAGACGGATGGAGGCGTGGAGAGCGATGCGGAGAAATGCAACACATTCCAGAGACAGTCAGAGTGTTGGGAAGGACTTGATAGCCAATTTAGAGGCCCCACTTCACAGCCATTAGAGAAGTCAAAGCAATCAGCTCAAAATCCGGCTGACAGTGGCCACGCTGCCCCGGAGGACAGGGAGAGAGAGAGGGTGAAAAGAGAGAGGGAGGAGAGAGAGGGGGAGGAGAGAGAGAGGGAGAAGAGGGAGGAGAGGGAGAAAGAGAGAAGCAGACAGGAAACAGCAGGCAGCGTAAACGGATCAGCGGGCAGCCTCAGTCTCTCTGATGAGGGCGCCACGGATTCTGAAAAGGTGTTCGGGAGCGACGGCAGGACAGACCCAGTCGATCCATCAACAGAACAGAGAAACGCTGCAGGACACGGCTCACGGAGCCAAGACAACCCCTGCACAGAGAACCCTGCTGGGGATGTTAGACAAAACATAACCATGGTGATGACACATCTGTCACCACAAAGCCCAGGGACCATTACCCAAAAACCAAGCACGACTAAATCCCTTTCACCAGAGAGCTGTGGTAAAGACTATTGTATCGGTCAATCGTTGAGAAGGAAACGGACAGCATCATCTTTGCTTGACGCTGATGAGCTTGGCCTTGACCATCAGGTTCCATGCACCAAGTGTCAGTCACCTGTAGCGGTAGAGCCCAATGGGCCAGATGGTTCAATGGGTGAGGAGGGGTCCTCTTGGTCTGTCTGTGTTTCCTGTGGTGGGGAGGGGAGACAGAGGAAGAGACAGAGAGGGGCCAGTTATATTCCTCACATCTTAGAACCTCCTGTAGGTCACAATGTTCACATCTCAGAACCCCCTGTAGGGCACAATGTTCACATCTCAGAACCTCCTGTAGGTCACAATGTTCACATCTCAGACCCTCCTGTAGGGCACAATGTTCACATCTCAGACCCTCCTGTAGGGCACAATGTTCACATCTCAGACCCTCCTGTAGGGCACAATGTTCACATCTCAGACCCTCCTCTAGGTCACAATGTTCACATCTCAGACCTTCCTGTAGGGCACAATGTTCACATCTCAGAACCTCCTGTAGGTCACAATGTTCACATCTCAGACCCTCCTGTAGGACACAATGTTCACATCTCAGAACCTCCTGTAGGTCACAATGTTCACATCTCAGACCCTCCTGTAGGACACAATGTTCACATCTCAGACCCTCCTGTAGGACACAATGTTCACATCTCAGACGCTCCTGTAGGTCACAATGTTCACATGGCAGAACCTCCTGTGGATGTACTGTCTGATGACAGATGTAAGCTGAACGTCCAGAATCTAATGAAGACAGACGTAGAATACCTTGTGATTAAAGGTCCACTGGCCAGATGTAGTACCCCGAGTCAGCCAGCTGTAGAGCACAGCAGTAAGTCAATGGGAGGCTCTCCTGGGCTCCAGATCCAGAACAATGTTCCCAGCATGAAAGAAGACAGTTCCTCCTCTCCCTCTCAACCTGCGCCTGTACAAGATCCCCCAAATCCCCCAGAAAGAATCAGTTTTACTCATGAAAACAAAAACTTCACTATTTGTCTCCAAAACTCTCCCACCGTTTCTTTCCCGATCATGGTACATCGTCTAGAAATGGGCAACAATGGGCAAGATTGTATAAGAAGACAAACAGTGACATTAGCAGCTCATGTCAGTCCATCGGGTGCGAGAGAGATCACCCCTCCATTCATCCCTCCACAGAGGTTTCAGATACAGAATGCGAGTCTGGACAAGTCGTGTCAGCATAGTCTCCAGAGCTACCCCAACCAACAGAGGTGTCACCCTGGGATTAGGGTTCATGAGGAGAGGGGGATCAGGGAGGGCCTGAGTCCAGGAGGCCTTAACATGACAGGCAGCCCGTGTAGTCCCTATCATAGACCAGCTAGCCCTTACCACAATCACAGACCTCCAACTTTCCATCCGCAGCACCCGTCTGACGGCATGGAGAAACACCACTGTGTCGTTCAAATCCAGACCCATAGACACGTTCTCCATCACCATCAGCAACAACAGGTGTTCCCAGGAAAGATGAACCCTGTCTTGTCTGGGTCTCCTGTCCCCATGTCCCCCTCCTGTCCTCCCATGCTCCACCCCGTCCACCTGTCTCCCATGCCTAACGGGTCCATCACCATCCTCCACCACCAGCACCACCAGCACCACCAGCACCACCAGCACCACCAGCACCACCAGCACCACCATGCCTACCACCATGCCGCCTTCCTGCCCCCTCATCCCCAGCCCCCTCTCTTCCCCCAGGTCCTGCCAGTCCCAGTCAGCCGCCGGCCTATGGGAGTGGATATATGTCCCCCTGGACCGCCTCCCTTTCTTACCTCAACGCCGCATCTCTCTGTTGTGGCAACGCCCAGTTTACACCACCACCCAATGGCAGTGACGTTTCACGCCATGCCCCGCCCAACCATGTTCCCTCCCTCGATGCTTCAGTCACACCCACATCCCACCATCATTCCACTGCAGCCCATGTTTTAAGACAACACATCCCACTGCAGCCCATGTTTTGATACATCACATCCCACTGCAGCCCATGTTTTAAGACATCACATCCCACTGCAGCCCTTGTTTTAAGACAACACATCCCACTGCAGCCCATGTTTTGAGACAACACATCCCACTGCAGCCCATGTTTTAAGACAACACATCCCACTGCAGCCCATGTTTTGAGACAACACATCCCACTGCAGCCCATGTTTTAAGACAACACATCTCCACTGCAGCCCATGTTTTAAGACAACACATCCCACTGCAGCCCATGTTTTAAGACATCACATCCCACTATAGCCCTTGTTTTAAGACAACACATCCCACTGCAGCCCTTGTTTTAAGACATCACATCTCCACTGCAGCCCATTCAATCATGTTTCTTTTTGTTGCTTCCAACAAAACATTTAATTTACATCCAGCTGTTACTTTTTTCATGTAGTTTTGTCCTTCATGTAACATCCAACCCTGTTTTATCAATGGAAAGGCTTCTGTAGTATTGATAGTGATACGTGCCTTTCATTCATACTATATTAGACAGAAATATTTCCTTTAGAGAGACAATCAAGCATAACTAAAGAATTTGGACGTGTGCACATTTAAAACCAGTCCGATGTAGAAACTGTCGCAGGCAGATTCATTATTAACGTCTGTGTTTTTCTGCTAGTGATGTGCTTCAATAGTCTACCTTTGGGCATTTAATGCAATACTAGTTCAATTAAACATGAACACACACAATAAAGTGCTGTATCTAGTGTAATAGCGTGTGTCGATGACGTTCCCTCTACGTTCATTTGCTTTCCTAAACGATGACAATTCATTCATGTAACATTTACCCCTGAATTGATCCAGATACTACAGTATTCCAAAAGTATATATTTTTTTTTTATGTCCTAAAATATGTTCTTTGTAAGGATTTACCCATCTGACTCTAAATTAATTTGACCACTATTTAAATTTGTCCACTATTTTTATTTACTTATTTTTATTCTATTTTATTCTATTCTTCCTTAGTTTCTGAACAAGAAACACAACTGATGTGGTCGGGTCTGGTGACTTCACCGTTACACGTCTTTATATTTGACGTAAATGAGACCCCTTCTGATTCTAAAGCAGGATAGCGTAGAAAATGTCTAATCAACTAGTTTTCTTTGGTTTAAAAATGACCCAGTGTCTTTATAATCACGTAAAAAACACAGATCTGATATGTAAACCTGGTTGCCGTGTGGTTTCAAGCCTCTCCGTAGGTCTTCATGTAGCTGTAATACAGTAGATATACTCTCCTACATATTTATTTGGACAGTGAAGCTGAAACAAAAGTATTTGGCTCTGAAACGCAGCATTTTGGATTTGAGATTTTTTTTTAATGGTTTATATGAGGCGACAGTACAGAATGTCACCTTTTATTTGAAGGTATTTTGATACTGGTTATAAAGGCATGCATTTGATGTACTATATCTAGTCCCTCCATTTGAAAGGTGTCCTAAGTATTTGGACAAATTCACTTAAAGTGTATTAAATTTTTTGGTCAAAAAGAATGAATGGTCAATAATGTATTGTGTCATTTTGGATTGACTTTTACTGTAAATGAGAGTAGAATACGTTTCCCGAACACTACTACATTAATAATGTGTATGCTATCATGATTATGGACAATCATGAATTATTCATGAATGAATCATGAATGAATCATGAATGAATCATGAATAATGGTGACTAAAAAAGTGACACAAATCATTACCCCTAAACATGTCTCCCTCATCATTATTCATGATTTATTATCTATTTATAGAATTATCTGTTTATTTTTATATTTTCTTTTACCTTTATTTAACAAGGCAAGTCTGTTAAGAACAAATTCTTATTCACAATGACGGCCTACACAGGCCAAATCTGGACGACGCTGGGCCAATTGTGTGCCGCCCTATGGGACTCCCAATCACGGCCGGTTGTGATACAGCCTGGAATCGAACCAGGGTGTCTGTAGTGACGCCTTAAGCACTGAGATGCAGTGCCTTGGACAGCTGTGCCAATCGGGAGCAAAAAAATCATGTTAGCATCCACATTAATGTAACAGTCCTGACCTGTTTTATGTTGTTTTTATGTGTTTATGGTCAGGGCATGTGTTTTGGGTGGGCAGTCTATGTTATCTGTTTCTATGTTGGTTTTGGTTTGCCTGGTATGGCTCTTGATTAGAGGCAGGTGGTTTGCGTTTGCCTCTAATTAAGAGTCATATTTAGGTAGGGCATTCTCACTGTTTGTTTGTGGGTGATTGTCTCCTGTGATGTCTTCGTTGTGTTCGATGTTATTCACTATCGGGGCTGTTTGGCTGTTCGTACGTTTCGATGTAACGTTCCTGTTCGTGAGTTTACGTTTGTCGATGTAAGTTTATGTTCAGGTTCCGTTCTACGTCGTTTTGTTATTTTTGTAAGTTTTGAAAGTGTTTGTTTTCGTGTCATCAGTTTTCGTTATTTGTAATAAAGATGGCTTATTTCCCTGACTCCGCATTTTGGTCTGAAGATCCTTCTCTCCTCACCTCTTCCGAGGATGAGGAAAGCGACAGCCTTAACAGAATCACCCACCACGCTAAGACCAAGCGGCAAAGGGAAACTAAACGGAGTAAGGGACAGGAGAGAAAGGAGCAATGGACATGGGACGATGTTTTGGATGGAAAGGGTGTCTACACATGGGAGGAGATCCTAGCTGGTAGAGATCGCCTCCCATGGGAACAGCTGGAGGCACTGAGGAGAGCGGAGGCTACCGGAGAGAGGAACCGGAGCTATGAGGGAACGCGTCTGGCACGGAAGCCAAAAAAGCCCGTAAGTAATTCCCAAAAATTTCTTGGGGGGGGGCTAGGAGATAGTGGGCCAAGGGCAGGTAGGAGACCTGCGCCCACTTCCCGGGCTTACCGTGGAGAGCGGGAGTACGGGCAGGCGCCGTGTTACGCAGTAGAGCGCACGGTGTCTCCTGTACGAGTGCATAGCCCAGTGCGGGTTATTCCACCTCCCCGCACTGGTAGGGCTAGATTGGGTATTGAGCCAGGTGTCATGAGGCCGGCTCAACGCGTCTGGTCTCCAGTGCGTCTCCTCGGGCCGGCATACATGGCACCTGCCTTAAGCATGGTTTCCCCGGTTCGACTACATAGGCCGGTGCGGGTTATTCCACCTCCCCGCACTGGTCGGGCAACCGGGAGCATTCAACCAGGTAAGGTTGGGCAGGTTCAATGCTCAAGAGTGCCAGTACGCCTCCACGGTCCGGTATTTCCGGCACTACCTCCCCGCCCCAGCCTAGTACCTACAGTGTCTACACTATGCACTAGGCTACCAGTGCGTATCCTGAGCCCTGTTCCTCCTCCACGCACTCTCCCTGTAGTGCGTGTATCTAGCCCGGTGCCTCCAGTTCCGGCACCACGCACTAAGCTACCAGTGCGTCTCCAGAGCCCTAAACACACTGTATCTTCTCCCCCTACTAATCCTGATGTGCTTGTCCTCAGCCCGGTGTCACCAGTGCCGGTACCACGCATCAGGGATAGAGTAGGCTTTGAGAATACAGTGTGCCCTGTTCCTGCTCCCCGCACTAGTAGGAAGGTGCTTATCCTTAGCCCGGTGCCTCCAGTTCCGGCACCACGCACCAGGTCTACAGTGTGCCGTATCCGGCCAGAGCCATCCGTCTCACCAGCGCCATCTGAGCCATCTGTCTCACCAGCGCCATCTGAGCCATCCGTCTCCCCAGCGCCATCTGAGCCATCCGTCTCCCCAGCGCCATCTGAGCCATCCGTCTCCCCAGCGCCATCTGAGTCATCCGTCTGCCAGGAGCCTGCAAAGCCGCCCGTCTGCCATGAGCCTGCAAAGCCGCCCGTCTGCCATGAGCCTACAGAGCCATCCGCCAGACAGGAGCCGCTAGAGCCGTCAGCCAGACAGGAGCCGCTAGAGCCGCCCGCCAGACAGGATCTGCCAGAGCCGCCAACCAGACAGGATCTGCCAGAGCCGCCAACCAGACAGGATCTGCCAGAGCCGCCAACCAGACAGGATCTGCCAGAGCCGCCAACCAGACAGGATCTGCCAGAGCCGCCAACCAGACAGGATCTGCCAGAGCCGCCAACCAGACAGGATCTGCCAGAGCCGTCAGAGAGCCATGAGCAGCCAGAGCTGTCAGAGAGCCATGAGCAGCCAGAGCTGTCAGAGAGCCATGAGCAGCCAGAGCCGTTAGAGAGCCATGAGCGTCGAGAGCCGTCAGCCTGCCATGAGCGTCGAGAGCCGTCAGCCTGCCATGAGCGTCGAGAGCCGTCAGCCTGCCATGAGCGTCGAGAGCCGTCAGCCTGCCATGAGCGTAGAGAGCCGTCAGTCTGCCATGAGTGTCGAGAGCCGTCAGCCTGCATGGACCTGCCAGAGCCGTCCAGCCAGGACCTGCCAGAGCCGTCCAAACAGGACCTGCCAGAGTCCTTCAGCCGGGATCTGCCCCTTGTCCCGGTGTTGCCCCTTGTCCCGGTGTTGCCCCTTGTCCCGGTGCTGCCCCTTGTCCCGGTGCTGCCCCTTGTCCCGGTGCTGCCCCTTGTCCCGGTGCTGCCCCTTGTCCCGGTGCTGCCCCTTGTCCCGGTGCTGCCCCTTATTCCGGTGCTGGTCCTTATCCTGGTGCTGCCCCTTGTTCCGGTGCTGCCCCTTGTCCCGGTGCTACCCCTTGTCCCGGTGCTGCCCATTGTCCCGGTGCTGCCCCTTGTTCCGGTGCTGGCCGTTTATTTAGGGGAGGGTAGTGTTAGGGTGGTCATTAGAAGGGGTAGACAGAAGAGGGGAGTGACTATGGTGGTATGGGGACAGCGTCCTGAGCCGGAACCACCACCGTGGTCAACTGCCCACCCGGACCCTCCCCTGGACTTTGTGCTGGTGCGCCCGGCGTGCGCACCTTGAGGGGGGGGTACTGTAACAGTCCTGACCTGTTTTATGTTGTTTTTATGTGTTTATGGTCAGGGCATGTGTTTTGGGTGGGCAGTCTATGTTATCTGTTTCTATGTTGGTTTTGGTTTGCCTGGTATGGCTCTTGATTAGAGGCAGGTGGTTTGCGTTTGCCTCTAATTAAGAGTCATATTTAGGTAGGGCATTCTCACTGTTTGTTTGTGGGTGATTGTCTCCTGTGATGTCTTCGTTGTGTTCGATGTTATTCACTATCGGGGCTGTTTGGCTGTTCGTACGTTTCGATGTAACGTTCCTGTTCGTGAGTTTACGTTTGTCGATGTAAGTTTATGTTCAGGTTCCGTTCTACGTCGTTTTGTTATTTTTGTAAGTTTTGAAAGTGTTTGTTTTCGTGTCATCAGTTTTCGTTATTTGTAATAAAGATGGCTTATTTCCCTGACTCCGCATTTTGGTCTGAAGATCCTTCTCTCCTCACCTCTTCCGAGGATGAGGAAAGCGACAGCCTTAACAATTAATGCATTTTCAGAACATGTTCTATTCTTTTAATTAAAGTGACACAAAATGACACGCAAAAAAATGTAATACACTTGAAGTGAATTTTGTACAAATACTTATAGACACCTGTGTGAGATGTGTCTGTGTGGGAGGAACGAGATACATAAAGTACTGTCATATCTAAACGGTTTATAAACAGATACGTATGAATGTAGTACCTTCTCTACTGTCGCTTCATATGAAACAGTTAATCTATGGAGACAAATTAAAAGTAGTAGCTTCGCTGTCCAGATAAGTACGTAAAGGAGCGTAGCTGTTGCCGGGGTGAAAAAACTGTCCTACCATTCTGTTATATAATTAATTCCACTTGCTCTGAGAAATAAAAAAAAATGACATGTTGTAAATTAGACATATTTATATTGTATGATACAGTTCTGTTTTTATAGTAGCCTGATGAATTATTATCAACATTCAATTATGTTTTTACTAAAATTGTGTCAACAGAAGTAAAAATTAAATCAATTAAATCATATTCCTACTTCTTGAGTCTCTTTGTGTGAGATGTGTCTGAGTGAGACGTGTCTGTGTGAGATCTGTGTGAGATGTGTCTGTGTGAGATGTGTCTGTGTGAGTTGTGTCTGTGTGAGTTGTGTCTGTGTGAGTTGTGTCTGTGTGAGACGTGTCTGTGTGATGTGTGTGTGTGTGAGATGTGTCTGTGTCAGATGTGTCTGTGTGAGATGTGTCTGTGTGAGATGTTTCTGTGTGAGTTGTGTCTGTGTGAGTTGTGTCTGTGTGAGTTGTGTCTGTGTGAGACGTGTCTGTGTGAGTTGTGTCTGTGTGAGTTGTGTCTGTGTGAGATGTGTCTGTGTGAGTTGTGTCTGTGTGAGTTGTGTCTGTGTGAGTTGTGTCTGTGTGAGATGTGTCTGTGTGAGATGTGTCTGTGTGAGATGTGTCTGTGTGAGACGTGTCTGTGTGAGATCTGTGTGAGATGTGTCTGTGTGAGTTCTGTGTGAGACGTGTCTGTGTGAGATCTGTGTGAGATGTGTCTGTGTGAGACGTGTCTGTGTGAGATCTGTGTGAGATGTGTCTGTGTGAGACGTGTCTGTGTGAGATCTGTGTGAGATGTGTCTGTATGAGACGTGTGTGTGTGAGTTGTGTCTGTGTGAGTTGTGTCTGTGTGAGACGTGTCTGTGTGAGTTGTGTCTGTGTGAGACGTGTCTGTGTGAGATGTGTCTGTGTGAGATGTGTCTGTGTGAGACGTGTCTGTGTCAGATGTGTCTGTGTGAGATGTGTCTGTGTGAGACGTGTCTGTGTCAGTTGTGTCTGTGTGAGATGTGTCTGTGTTAGATGTGTCTGTGTGAGATGTGTCTGTGTGAGATGTGTCTGTGTGAGACGTGTCTGTGTCAGATGTGTCTGTGTGAGATGTGTCTGTGTGAGACGTGTCTGTGTCAGTTGTGTCTGTGTGAGATGTGTCTGTGTGAGTTGTGTCTGTGTGAGATGTGTCTGTGTGAGTTGTTTGTGAGTTGTGTCTGTGTTAGATGTGTCTGTGTGAGATGTGTCTGTGTGAGATGTGTCTGTGTGAGTTGTGTGTGAGATGTGTCTGTGTGAGTTGTGTCTGTGTGAGTTGTGTCTGTGTGAGATGTGTCTGTGTGAGATGTGTCTGTGTGAGACGTGTCTGTGTGAGATGTGTCTGTGTGAGTTGTGTCTGTGTGAGATGTGTCTGTGTGAGTTGTGTGTGAGATGTGTCTGTGTGAGTTGTGTCTGTGTGAGTTGTGTCTGTGTGAGATGTGTCTGTGTGAGATCTGTGTGAGATGTGTCTGTGTGAGATGTGTCTGTATGAGACGTGTCTGTTTGAGACGTGTCTGTGTGAGATGTGTCTGTGTGAGATCTGTGTGAGATGTGTCTGTGTGAGACGTGTCTGTGTGAGTTGTGTCTGTGTGAGACGTGTCTGTGTGATGTGTGTCTGTGTGAGTTGTGTCTGTGTGAGATGTGTCTGTGTGAGTTGTGTCTATGTGAGACGTGTCTGTGTGAGTTGTGTCTGTGTGAGACGTGTCTGTGTGATGTGTGTGTGTGTGAGTTGTGTCTGTGTGAGATGTGTCTGTGTGAGATGCGTCTGTGAGTTGTGTCTGTGTGAGTTGTGTCTGTGTGAGACGTGTCTGTGTGAGTTGTGTGAGATGTGTCTGTGTGAGATGTGTCTGTGTGAGTTGTGTCTGTGTGAGACGTGTCTGTGTCTGTGTGAGATGTGTCTGTGTCAGATGTGTCTGTGTGAGATATGTCTGTGTGAGTTGTGTCTGTGTGAGATATGTCTGTGTGAGTTGTGTCTGTGAGATGTGTCTGTGTGAGATGTGTCTGTGTGATGTGTGTGTGTGTGAGATGTGTCTGTGTGAGTTGTGTCTGTGTGAGATATGTCTGTGTGAGTTGTGTCTGTGTGAGTTGTGTCTGTGTGAGACGTGTCTGTGTGATGTGTGTCTGTGTGAGATGTGTCTGTGTGAGACGTGTCTGTGTGATGTGTGTGTGTGTGAGTTGTGTCTGTGTGAGACATGTCTGTGTGAGTTGTGTCTGTGTGAGACGTGTCTGTGTGAGATCTGTGTGAGTTGTGTCTGTGTGAGATGTGTCTGTGTGATGTGTGTGAGATGTGTCTGTGTGAGACGTGTCTGTGTGAGTTTTGTCTGTGTGAGACGTGTCTGTGTGAGACGTGTCTGTGTGAGATGTGTCTGTGTGAGATCTGTCTGTGTGAGTTGTGTCTGTGTGAGTTGTGTCTGTGTGAGTTGTGTCTGTGTGAGATGTGTCTGTGTGAGACGTGTCTGTGTGAGATCTGTCTGTGTGAGTTGTGTCTGTGTGAGTTGTGTCTGTGTGAGATGTGTCTGTGTGAGACGTGTCTGTGTGAGATGTGTCTGTGTGCACCCTCTGTACCCGGTATAAATGACTACAGCAGCATGTTTGTCAAGTTGAGTGGAAATCTTTCTGCACAGAGGCATTAACAGAGAAGCTGTTTGTGGGGTTTGTAAGACGGAGGCAATTTGTCTTGGAGATAAAATGCTGTTGAATATTTCATCTAAAGAGTTGTTGAGGGGAGTGATGTTGAATATGCGGAGTAACAGAAATTTAGTCAGTCTATTTTACAATGAGATGCAATAAATCTCCCACAGCCAAAGCGTGTCAAACACCCCACATGCTTTTCAACAGCTACATGGCCTTCCAGAGCTCTACAGCTGTCCAAATAAATAGCCACTTTCACCTCCAGGCTTCTACAGTGTTTTCTCGTGTTCGTCCATTGAGTGACTTAAAGGATATAGTCAGGCTAAAGTCAAAGTAAAAAAATACATTATTACAAGGTCCCAATACACTTCCACTGGGGGAATACATACATAAGTTAGGGTAGATCTACAGAGTGAAGTTTTTTGCTAGTTTGTATCACCGTCTGACTGATGTGATGACAGTTTACAGCCGCTGAGGCATTACAGCGGGGATGAGAAACTGCAGGGCGCCAAATTCAAAACCAGAGAAATCTCATAATTAAAATTCCTCAGACATACAAGTATTTCACACCATTTTAAAGATAGAGTTCTTGTTAATCCCACCACGGTGTCTGATTTCAAATAGGCTTTTCGGCGAAGCACCACAAAAGATTATGTAAGGTCAGAGCCAAGTGACAGAAAAACACAGCCATTTTTCCAGCCAAAGAGAGGAGTCACAAAAATCAGAAATACATATAGAATTAATCACTAACCTTTGATGATCTTCATCAGATGACACTCATATGACTTCATTTTACAAAATACATATATGTTTTGTTCGATAAAGTTCATTTTTATATCCAAAAATCTTAGTTTACATTGGCGCGTTATGTTCAGCAATGTTTTTCCTCCAAAACATCTGGTGATTTTGCAGAGAGCCACATCAATTTACAGAAATACTCAAAATAAACATTGATAAAAGTAACAAGTATTAAACATGGAACTTTAGATAAACTTTTCCTTAATGCAACCGCTGTGTCAGATTTCAAAAAAACTTTACGGAAAAGCACACCATGCTATAATCTGAGTATGGCGCTCAGAGCCCAAATAAGCCATAAAGATATCTGCCATGTTGTGTAGTCAACAGAAGTCAGAAATAGCATTATAAGTATTCACTTACCTTTGTTGATCTTCAACAGAATGCACTCCCAGGAAACCCAGTTCCACAATAAATGTTTGTTTTGTTCGATATAGTCCATAATTTATGTTCAAATACCTTCATTTTGTTCGCGCGTTCATTCCAATAATCCGCATTCATGACGAGCAGGTCAGACGAAAAGTCAAACAATTCCATTACAGTTCGTAGAAACATGTCAAACGATGTATAGAATCAATCTTTAGGATGTTTTTAACATAAATCATCAATAATCTTTCAACCGGAGAATTGCTTTGTCTTCAGAAATGCGATGGAACGCAGGTCGCTCTCACGTGAGCGCGCATGTTCAGCTCATGCCAGACACCTGACTCAATGAGCTCTCCTTCCCTCATTCTTCACACTAGAAGCATCAAACACGGTTCTAAAGACTGTTGACATCTAGTGCAAAATTACCAATATCCCGCTGTATATTGGATAGGCAAACCTACAAACCTCAGATGTCCCACTTCCTGGTTGTATTTTTTCTCGGGTTTTTGCCTGCCATATGAGTTCTGTTAAACTCACAGACATCATTCAAACAGTTTTAGAAACTTCAGAGTGTTTTCTATCCAAATCTACTAATAATATGCATATCTTAGCCTCTGAGCCTGAGTAGCAGGCAGTTTACTCTGGGCACCTTTTCATCCAAGCTACTCAATACTGCCACCCAGCCATAAGAAGTTGACATATCAAGATACAATATTGTAGTCAGGCAACATATGAGATGTGAATATGCAACATTTTCTTCCGAAATCGGAGTGTATTTTCTCTCGTGTCAGCTCAAATAATGGCTGCCATTGATTTAAAGAAATATTACAATGCATACTTTCTGTTGAAGCTTGCATTGATGCATGCTTCAAAATATGTACAAACAGAGTACGCATTCGAGAAGTGCCCTCCCTGCTCCGTTTCACATACTTTGATTTGGACTCATACTCCGATGTGTGTGCTTGGAGCATGGTAGTGTACATTTTGAGAACACTCTCTTTTCTGCCACACCTCCTTTTCTCTCTGATCCAGCAACAGATGGTTAAGCCTTAGTCATCTCTCAGTGAGAGGGAAGGTTTCCGTTCACACCTCTCTCTCTCTCTCTATCTCTTCCCCCCTCTCTTTCAGTGTTTGTCTCTCTATCTCTTCCCCTCTCTCTCTCTCTTTTCCCCTCTCTCTCTTCCTCTCTCTCTCTCTCTTCCCCGCTCTATCTCTCTCTCTCTTCCCCTCTCTCTCTCTCTTCCCCTCTTGCTCTCTCTATCTCTTCCCCTCGTTCTCTTTTCAGTGTTTGTCTCTCTATCTTCCTCTCTCTCTTTCAATGTTTCTCCCTCTCACGCTCTCTCTCTCTCACCACCTCTCTCTCTCTCTCCCCTCTCTCTCTCTCTACCCCTCTCTCTCTTTCAGTGTTTGTCTCTATCTCTCTCTCTGTGTCTCTCTCTCTAGGATTATTCACAGTTTGTGAGGTCACTCACCACCTGTTTCGATAATTCCTCAGTTCCTTCTGAGATCTTGGACCTGATACATGGCACTTGAACTCCCACACCAGTGTCTCTCTACACCTAGCTGCCCACCAGGAAAAAACACTTCCCGTGGCTCTCACACCTGCTGTTAGAATGGATCATTTTATATTTATAATAAAAGTATCTCAGTCACTGATAACAACACATTTTAGTTTGTTCATTAGGGGGTGAAATTCAAGCGTAAATGGAACATAATTCCCATTTTATGCAATTATCTCTCTACGCATATTCTGACCTTGAATTTAAGCATGATAATATCATGTAATATCATTCACCCGCTATTCGTTTGGGGTGGAGATCAATGAAATGACGGTGTGTCTACAGACACGGTGTATTCTGATCTTGACCTAATTCCCTCATAATTCCACAACCTTTACGTGCGATCAAAGGACAAAGATGGCGCCGACGAAGATGGCAGCACCACGACTAGCTCTTTGAAAACTTTGCAGTATTTCGTTTTTTTCTGTATTTTTTTTTTTTTACATTATTAGCTCAGGAAATGCTTCGTGTCATTACATATAGCCGGGGAGAACTATTGGATGTTAGAGCGGCGGTAACTCACCAGATCTACCAACATTACGACCAGGAATACGACTTCCCTGGAGCAGATCCTTTGTTCTCTCTCTCCAGAGCAACTGAACTTATTCCGGAAACATCGCCGGCGGAGGAGAGGCACTCGAGGCGGCCTGCTGGTTCGACTTAGGAAGCGCGCACACCACCCACCGCTTCCGAGTATATTACTCGCTAATGTTCAGTCTTTGGATAACAAAGTTGATGAGATTAACCTGTTATGGCTGCACGCTGAATATTGAAAAAACTGGAAAATGTGTGCACATTTTCAAACGGCCTCCTAAGAAACTTTTTATTTTCCAATATGCATATATTTACTACTGTTGGATAGATAACAGTCTGTAGTTTCTAAAAAGGTTTGAATTGTTTCTCTAAGTCGAACAGAAATATTTTTACAGCCATTTTCCCAGCCGAATTGAGTTTCCCAAAATGCGATGTGTCTCTTTAAGACCTTCTCTATAAAAGGCCATTTGACTTGGGACCATATTAACACGTCAGAGGCGTTCGTCAGACTGTAATGCGGAAGTGAGAATTGAAAGGAGTCGAATATCTCGTCCCTGGACTGAATAACAGAACTTCTTGTGAGACCTGCGCAGTTAAAATAAAAATCCGGGCGCGAAGGATAATTTGATCTCGGCTTCTGGAACAAGGTAGATAACGTTGAATATGATGCCTGACTACGATATTATTTGCTACATGTCACAAAATCATCCTAAAGTATGTTTTTTCAATATACTTTAATTATATTATTGCAATTTATTCTGGACTTTAGATGTGAAACGACGGAAGAATTTTTTGAAGAAACGCTTTCTGGCGCAGCAATGCTACCGTGCTAGCTAACCAAAGAGGGAAATAATTCGTTCTGGAACCCAACTAAAGACTCTACTGGACATTGGACCCCGTTACAACATTCTGATGGAGCACCAAGAAAGATAAGACCCAATTTGGGATGCTTTTTCATATATATGTCGAACTGTTGAATGCTAACTCTGCTAACTATGCTAGGCTAGCGCTTGACTAGAATCAATGCTGCCTTATGCTAGCTTATGATGTTAGCTAATATAACGATATATTGTGTTTTCGCTGTAAAACACTTCAAAAATCGGAAATGTTGTCTGTATTCACAAGATATCTGTCTTTCATTAGTTATCCACCATATGTTTTTCTGAAATGTTTTATGAGGTGTAATTAGTAGCCGACGTTGGTGTATGTATTTTCTCTGGCTACTCCCGGCTGGATTCAGACTCAAGCTATGTATTAGCATTTTTGGGTAGCATCAATGTAAAACTGATTTATAGCTAAAATATGCACTTTTTATGAACAAAACATAGATTTATTGTGTAACATGTTATATGACTGTCATCTGAGGTCGTTTTTTCTGGGCTCTTTAGGTTGGTTTTAGTTTATTTCGGTTGGTTGTGCATGCTACTTCAATCATAATTCATACTTCATAATCATAATTCATACGTGTCTGTCCACTTTTGTATTTGGTGGTGAGCTAACATAAATATATGTGGTGTTTTCTCTGTAAAACATTTAAAAAATCGGACATGTTGGCTGGATTGACAAGATGTTTATCTTTCAAATGCTGTATTGGACTTGTTAATGTGTAAAAGTTAAATATTTTTAAAAAATAGATTTTGAATTTCGCGCCCTGCAGGGGTGTCATTTTCGGTCCGAGGTCGGGCTTGCACGCCAAACAGGTTAAATTCTGATCAGTTTCCAAGTCCATGCCGATGAAAAACATCCCCACAAAATGATGCTGCCACCACCATGCTTCACTGTGGTGTTCTCGGGGTGATGGGAGGTGTTGGTTTTGTGCTGGACTTAGAATTTTCCTTCATGGTCAAAAGCAACATTTTTGTCTCATCTGACAAGAGTACTTTCTTCCATATGTTTGAGGAGTCTCCCACATGCATTTTGGCAAACACCAAATGTGTTTGCTTATTTTTTTCTTTAATAAATCCTTTTGTCAATAGGGGGCGCTATTTTCACTTTGTAAAAAATCGTGCCCAAATTAAACTGCCTCGTACTCTATTCTTGCTCGTACAATATGCATATTATTATTACTATTGGATAGACAACACTCTCTAGTTTCTAAAACCGTTTGAATTATATCTGTGAGTAAAACAGAACTCATTTTGCAGCAAACTTCCTGACAGGAAGTGAAAAATCTGAAATCGAGGCTCTGTTCCAGGGCCTTCCTATTAATTTGCCTGAAATCTATGGATATACATGCACTGCATACGCCTTCCACTAGATGTCAACAGGCAGTGAGAGGTGGAATGGGGTGTCTAGCTTGATCTGAGGCCGAACAAGAGCTTTTGGAATGACATGTCTGGAAATGTCATTGTCTTGGCGCGAGAAGGAACCCGAGATTGCCTTCTGAAAAGCTTTCGGTATACACGTTAGATATCTCCGGCTCTGATTTTATTTGATATATGTGATAAAAACATCATAAAGTAGTTTTTTTAAACCGAGTTTTATCAGTTTATTGAACGTTTATTGCGAGTTTTGGAATTTTCTTTTCTTTGCGTCATGTGAAGTTGGCCACGTTTGCGCCACATGGCTAGCTATGGTTGCTAATTCGACAGGAGAAGAGGACATTCTAAAACCAAACAATGATTACTCTGGACAAAGGACTCCTTGTACAAGATTCTGATGGAAGCTCAGCAAAAGTAGGAAACATTTATGATGTTATTTCGTATTTCTGTGGAAAATGTTTAGTCATATTTTCCGCCCTTATTTTGGGCACTGTCTTGCTATAACGTAAGCTGTATGTTGTACTAAAGTTATTTTAAAAATTCGAACACAGCGGTTGCATTAAGAACTAGTGTATCTTTCATTTGCTGTACACATATATTTTTTAGTAAAGTTTATGATGAGTTATTTGATTAGATTAGGTGACTGTCCAAGATATCTCCGGAGAATTTTGTGAATTTTGACTACATATTCACATTGTAAAACCACGATTTGTACCGCTAAATATGTACATTTTCAAACAAAACATATATGTATTGTGTAACATGATGTTATAGGACTGTCATCTGATGAAGTTTGTCAAGGTTAGTGAATCATTTTATATCTTTTGCTGTTTTTTTGCGATCGCTACCTTTGCGGTGAATGAATGCAGTTGTGTGGTTGGCTATTGTAGTAAGCAAATATAATGCTTTATTGTGTTTTCGCTGTAAAACACTTAAAAAATCTGAAATATTGGCTGGATTCACAAGATGTTTCTCTTTCATTTGCTGTACACCATGTATTTTTCATAAATGTTTTATGATGAATATTTAGGTATTTCACGTTGCTCTCTGTAATTATTCCGGCTGCTTTGGTGATATTTGTGATGAAGTTGTTTCTTGGTTAGTGACTAATTATATCTCTATTTGGTCGGTTTTGTGATAGCTACCTATGCGGTAAAAAATAGTGAAAATATGCGGTTGAGTCTTTTGCTATTGTGGTTAGCTAATAAAAATACATATTGTGTTTTCGCTGTAAAACATTAAAAAAATCAGAAATGATGGCTGGATTCACAAGATGTGTATCTTCCATTTGGTGTCTTGGACTTGTGATTTCATGATATTTATATGCTAGTATTTACTTGTGGCGCTATGCTAGGCTATGCTAGTCAGCTTTTTACAGATGAGGATGCTCCCGGATCCGGGATGGTGACCCAGTAGAAGTTTTAAGCAATGGCTTTTTTCTGGCCACTCTTCAGTAAAGCCCAGCTCTGTGGAGTGTACGGCTTAAAGTGGTTCAATGGACAGATACTCAAATCTCCACTGTGGAGCATTGCAGCTCCTTCAGGGTTATCTTTGGTCTCTTTGTTGCCTCTCTGATTAATAATGCCCTCCTTGCCTGGTCCGTGAGTTTTGGTGGGCGGTCCTTTCTTGGCAGGTGTCTTGTGGTGCCATATTCTTAAAAAAAAAAAAAAATATGGATGTAATGGTGCTCTGTGGGATGTTCAAAGTTTCTGATATTTTTTTTTTACCCAACCCTGAGCTGTACTTCTCCACAACTTTGTCCCTGACCTGTTTGGAGAGCTCCTTGGTCTTCATGGTGGCGCTTGTTTGGTGGTGCCCCTTGCTTAGTGGTGTTGCAGACTCTGGGGCCTTTCAGAACAGTTGTATATATACTGAGATCATGTGACAGATCATGTGACACTTCGATTGCACACAAGTGGACTTTATTTAACTAATTATGTGACTTCTGAAGGTAATTGGTTGCTCCAGATCTTATTTAGGGGCTTCATAGCAAAGGGGGTGAACACATATGCACGCACCACTTTTCCGTTTTAGATTATTTTTTTCATTTCGCTTCACAAATTTGGACTATTTTGTGTATGTTCATTACATGAAATCCAAATAAAAATACATTTAAATTACAGGTTGTAATGCAACAAAATAGGAAAAACGCCATGGCGGGACGATTACTTTTGCAAGGCACCATATGTAAGAATGCTGTTTATTGACTACAGCTCAGCATTCAACACCATAGTACCCTCCAAACTCGTCATCAAGCTGGAGGCCCTGGGTCTGAACCCCGCCCTGTGCAACTGGGTCCTGGACTTCCTGACAGGCCGCCCCCAGGTGGTGAAGGTAGGAAACATCACCTCCACTCCGCTGATCCTCAACACTGGGGCCCCTCAAGGGTGCGTGCTCAGCCCCCTCCTGTACTCCCTGTTCACCCATGACTGCTTGGCCAAGCACGCCGACAACTCAATCCTCAAGTTTGCAGACGACACAACAGTGGTAGGCTTGATTACCAACGATGACGAGACGGCCTACAGGGATGAGGTGTGGGCTGGTTCCTGGAAAACAACCTCTCACTCAACGTTAACAAAGGAGATGATCGTGGACTTCAGGAAACAGCAGAGGAAGCACCCCCCCTATCCAAATCGAAGGGACAGCAGTGGACAAAGTGGAAAGTTTTAAGTTCCTGGGCGTACACATCACCGACACACCACAGACAGTGTGGTGAAGAAGGTGAAACAGAGCCTCTTCAACCTCAGGAGGCTAAAGAAATGTGTATTGTCACGTAAAACCCTCACCATTTTTTTTACAGATGCACAAATGAAAGCATCTTGGCGGTCTGTATCACCGCCTGTTACGGAAACAGCACCGCCCACAACCGTAAGGCTCTCCAGAGGGCGGTGCGGTCTGCCCAACGCATTAACGGGGGCAAACTACCTGCCCTCCAGGACACCTACACCACCCGATGTCACAGGAAGGCCATAAGGATCATCAAGGACATCAACCACCCGAGCCACTGCCTCTTCACCCCGCTATCATCCAGAAGGCGAGGTCAGTACAGGTGCATCAAAGCTGGGACCGAGAGACTGAAAAACAGCTTCTATCTCAAGGCCATCAGACTTTTAAACAGCCATTACTTGCACATTAGAGGCTGCTGCCTATAGGCATAGACTAGGAATCACTGGCCACTTTAAGGAATGGAACACTAGTCACTTTAACAATGTTTACAAATCTGCCATTACTCATCTCATATGCATATACTGTTTTCTATAGTATTCTACGATATCTCATTCACTTACTAATCCTTACATAGCCTCGCTACTGTTATTTTTCAGGCTTTTTCACTGTTGTTAATATTTCTTTACTTATCTATAGTTCAACTAATACCTTTTTTTTTTACTTAAAAATTGCACTGTTGGTTAGAGACTGTAAGTAAGCATTTCACTGTAAGGTTGTACAGTGCTTGTTATATTTGGCATTTCACTGTAAGGTTGTACAGTGCCTGTTATATTCAGCATTTCACTGTAAGGTTGTACTGTGCCTGTTGTATTCAGCATTTCACTGTAAGGTTGTACAGTGCCTGTTGTATTCAGCATTTCACTGTAAGGTTGTACAGTGCCTGTTATATTCAGCATTTCACTGTAAGGTTGTACTGTGCCTGTTGTATTCAGCATTTCACTGTAAGGTTGTACAGTGCCTGTTGTATTCAGCATTTCACTGTAAGGTTGTACTGTGCCTGTTGTATTCAGCATTTCACTGTAAGGTTGTACAGTGCCTGTTGTATTCAGCATTTCACTGTAAGGTTGTACAGTGCCTGTTGTATTCAGCATTTCACTATAAGGTTGTACAGTGCCTGTTGTATTCAGCATTTCACTGTAAGGTTGTACAGTGCCTGTTGTATTCAGCATTTCACTGTAAGGTTGTACAGTGCCTGTTGTATTCAGCATTTCACTGTAAGGTTGTACAGTGCCTGTTGTATTCAGCATTTCACTGTAAGGTTGTACAGTGCCTGTTGTATTCGGCATTTCACTGTAAGGTTGTACAGTGCCTGTTGTATTCAGCATTTCACTGTAAGGTTGTACAGTGCCTGTTGTATTAGGCATTTCACTGTAAGGTTGTACAGTGCCTGTTGTATTCAGCATTTCACTGTAAGGTTGTACAGTGCCTGTTGTATTCAGCACTTCATTGTAAGGTTGTACAGTGCCTGTTGTATTCAGCACTTCACTGTAAGGTTGTACAGTGCCTGTTGTATTCAGCATTTCACTGTAAGGTTGTACAGTGCCTGTTGTATTCAGCATTTCACTGTAAGGTTGTACAGTGCCTGTTGTATTCAGCATTTCACTGTAAGGTTGTACAGTGCCTGTTGTATTCGGCGCACGTGACAAATAACCTTTGATTTGTTATCTTGCTTTAATCATCTCTTTATGTATATACTGTTTTTCTATACTGTACAGTGGGGCAAAAAATATTTAGTCAGCCACCAATTGTGCAAGTTCTCCCACTTAAAAAGATGAGAGAGGCCTGTAATTTTCATCATAGGTACACTTCAACTATGACAGACATAATGAGGAAATAAAATCCAGAAAATCACAATGTAGGACTTTTAATGAATTTAAATTGTTATTGTTGCTGAGGTTGTTGCTGAGGATCGCTAGCAACAATGAATCATATTAGGCTAACGTATAACAAGTTGGACAATAATTTGGGACATCCTATATGAATATTTATTGGAACTCCCACCATACTGTAGCAGTTTAAACCTGGAGCCTGGCGTACGGTCCACGATCAATGGACCCATTGGACACAGTTCCATCATTAGTTGGGATTGGAATACTGTTCAACCACTACAGTACACTTTTCTCACCTTCCAATATTTCATGGATTGCATTATTGAATAAGACAACTTTCAGAATGAATAAAAGTATAGTTGTTTTTTTTACCAATTTACTGAACAAAGATATAAACACAACATACAAAAATGTCAAAGATTTTACTGAGTTACACTTCATATGAGATAATCAGTCAATTGATATAAATTCATTCGGCCCTAATCTATGGATTTCACATAACTAGAAATATACATATGCATCTGTTGGTCACAGATACCTTTAAAAAAAAAGTAGGAGTGTAGATCAGAAAAACCAGGAAGTATCTGGTGTGACCATTTGCCTCATGCAGAGCAACACATCTCCTTCGCATAGAGTTGATCAGGCTGATGATTGTGGCCTGTGGAATATTGTTCCACTCCTCTTCATTGGTTTTGTGAAATTGCTGGATTTTGGCAATAACTGGAACATGCTGTCGTACATGTCGATCCAGAGCATCCCAAACATGCTCAATGGGTGACATGTCTGGTGAGTATGCAGGCCATGGAAGAACTGGGACATTTTTAGCTTTTGGGAATTGTGTAGAGATCCTTGCGATATGGGGCTGTGCATTATTATGCTGAAACATGTGATGGCGGCGGATGAATGGCACGACAATAGGCCTCAGGATCTCGTCACGGTATCTCTGTGCATTCAAATTGCCATAGATAAATTGCAATTGTATTTGTTATTCACAACGTGGACATCAGCAAACCGGTCGCCCACACGACACCATACACGCTGTCTGCCATCTGCCCGGTACAGTTGAAACCGGGATTCATCCATGAAGAGCCCACTTCTCCAGCATGCCAGTGGCCATCGAAGGAGAGCATTCGCCCACTGAAGTAGGTTACAACACCGAACTGCAGTCAGGTCAAGACCTTGGCAAGGATGACGAGCACGCAGATGAGCTTCCCTGAGATGGTTTCTGACAGTTTGTGCACAAATTCTTCGGTTGTCTAAACCCACAGTTTCATCTCAGACCATCCCGCAGGTGAAGAAGCCGGATGTGGAGGTCTCAGGCTGGCGTACACGTGGTCGGCGGTTGTGAGGCCGGTTGGACGTACTACCAAATTCTCTAAGACAAAGTTGGAGGCGGCTTATGATAGAGAAATTGACATTCAATTCTCTGGCAACAGCTCTGACGGACATTTTTTGCAGTCAGCATGCCAATTGCACACTCCCTCAAAACTTGAGACATCTGTGACGTTGTGTTGTGTGACAAAACTGCACATTTTAGAGTGGCCTTTTATTGTCCCCCAGCACAAGGTGCACCTGTATAATGATCATTCTGTTTCATCAGCGTCTGATATGCCACACCTGTCAGGTGGATGGATAATCTTGGCAAAGGAGAAATGCTCACTAACAGGGATATAAACACAGTTGTGCACACAATTATAGAGAAATAAGCCTGTTGTGCGTATGGAACATTTCTGGGATCTTTTATTTCAGCAAATCAAACATGGGACTAACACTTACTATGTTGTGTTTATATTTTTGTTCAGTGGTATGTTTTGTGTCTTGGCTCTCCAAACCTGTTTTTATTATTATTATTCACAAATAATTTCCTATCTCAAACAAATATGCAAGATCAGAGTATTTTTTTATATACCAATTGGTGCTGAAAAGGAGATGAATATGTATGTATTTACATGGTTTTCTGTCATTGATCCCTAATATTCTGAACCGTTCTCTCCCTACATTATATTCTAGTGAGCCTATCACAAAAATTGTAATTAAAGGTACACCAAATTTAAAGGAATGGCTTTAGATAAATGTACTGAAAACCTCATTGTATTGCACAACGCATCACCGGGGGCAAACTACCTGCCCTCCGTGACAACTACAGCACCCGATGTCAATGGAAGGCCAAAAAGATCATCAAGGACAACAACCACCCGAGCCACTGCCTGTTCCACACCGCTATCATCCAGAAGGCGAGGTCAGTGCAGGTGCATCAAAGCAGGAACCGAGAGACTGAAAAACAGCTTCTATCTCAAGGCCATCAGACTGTTAAACAGCCATCACTAACTCAGAGAGGCTGCTGCCTACACTGAGACCCAATCACTGGTCACTTTAATAAATGGATCGCTAGTCACTTTAAACAATTCCACTTTAAATAATGCCACTTTAATAATGTTTACATATCTTACATTACTCATATCACATGTATGTACTGTATTTTATACCATCTATTGCACCTTGCCTATGCCGCTCGGCCATCGCTCATCCATATATTTATATGTACATATTCTTATTCACCCCTTTTCATATATCTTTATGTACATATTCTTTATCCCTTTACACTTGTGTGTATTAGGTAGTTGTTGGGGAATTGTTAGATTACTTGTTAGATATTACTGTCACGACTTCAACCGAGGCTCTCCTTCTCGTTCGGGTGGCGCTCGGCGGTCGTCGTCACCGGCCTACTAGCTGCCACTGACTCTTTTTCCTCCCCCTCCTTATGTGTTTATTTGTATCACCTGTGTTTAGTTAATTGTTAATTAGTGTGGCTTTATTAGTCAGCCAGCCCGTACGCTTCTTTGTGCGGGATTGTTTCATTGTAGCTTTTGGGATTTCGGGAGTGTTTATGATTATTGTGGACTGGGTTTGTTTCCCGTGTCATTGGACCGTTGTGTATGACACCCAGTACGTCCGTGTTGGACATTTCGTTTGTTAGTTGGGTATTAAAGACTCAACCTATTGAAGCTCTGCTGTTCCTGCGTCTGACTTCGCACCTCCCGACACTCAGATCGTTACAATTACAGCACTGTCAGAACTAGAAGCACAAGCATTTCGCTACACTCCCATTAATTAACATCTGCTAACCATGTGTATCTGACCAATACAATTTGATTTGATCTTTTTATTTTTTTTATTTCACCTTTATTTAACCAGGTAGGCAAATTGAGAACACGTTCTCATTTACAATTGCGACCTGGCCAAGATAAAGCAAAGCAGTTCGACACATACAACAACACATAGTTACACATGGAGTAAAACAACCATACAGTCAATAATACAGTGAAAAATAAGTCTATATACAATATGAGCAAGTGAGGTGAGATAAGGGAGGTGAAGGCAAACAAAATATATATATAAATAAATAAAAATATAAAAAGGCCATGGTGGCGAAGTAAATACAATATAGCAAGTAAAAAAAAGTAAAAAAAAGTAGAGATAGAAATAATGGGGTGCAAAGGAGCAAAATAAATAAATAAATAAATACAGTAGGTAAAGGGGTAGTTGTTTAGGCTAAATTATAGATGGGCTATGTACAGGTGCAGTAATCTATGAGCTGCTCTGACAGCTGGTGCTTAAAGCTAGTGAGGGAGATAAGTGTTTCCAGTTTCAGAGATTTTTGTAGTTCGTTCCAGTCATTGGCAGCAGAGAACTGGAAGGAGAGGCGGCCAAAGGAAGAATTGGTTTTGGGGGTGACCAGAGAGATATACCTGCTGGAGCGCGTGCTACAGGTAGGTGCTGCTATGGTGACCAGCGAGCTGAGATAAGGGGGGACTTTACCTAGCAGGGTCTTGTAGATGACCTGGAGCCAGTGGGTTTGACGACGAGTATGAAGCGAGGGCCAGCCAACGAGAGTGTACAGGTCGCAGTGGTGGGTAGTATATGGGGGTTTGGTGACAAAACGGATGGCACTGTGATAGACTGCATCCAATTTATTGAGTAGGGTTATGGAGGCTATTTTGTAAATGACATCACCGAAGTCGAGTATTGGTAGGATGGTCAGTTTTACAAGGGTATGTTTGGCAGCATGAGTGAAGGATGCTTTGTTGCGGAATAGGAAGCCAATTCTAGATTTAACTTTGGATTGGAGATGTTTGATGTGAGTCTGGAAGGAGAGTTTACAGTCTAACCAGACACCTAGGTATTTGTAGTTGTCCACATATTCTAAGTCAGAGCCGTCCAGAGTAGTGATGTTGGACAGGCGGGCAGGTGCAGGCAGCGATCGGTTGAAGAGCATGCATTTAGTTTTACTTGTATTTAAGAGCAAATGGAGGCCACGGAAAGAGAGTTGTATGGCATTGAAGCTCGCCTGGAGGGTTGTTAACACAGTGTCAAAAGAAGGGCCAGAAGTATACAGAATAGTGTCGTCTGCGTAGAGATGGATCAGAGAATCACCAGCAGCAAGAGCGACAGCATTGATGTACACAGAGAAGAGAGTCGGTCCAAGAATTGAACCCTGTGGCACCCCCATAGAGACTGCCAGAGGCCCGGACAACAGACCCTCCGATTTGACACACTGAACTCGATCAGAGAAGTAGTTGGTGAACCAGGCGGGGCAATCATTAGAGAAACCAAGGCTGTCGAGTCTGCCGATGAGGATGTGGTGATTGACAGAGTCAAAAGCCTTGGCCAGGTCAATGAATACGGCTGCACAGTATTGTTTCCTATCGATGGCGGTTAAGATATCGTTTATGACCTTGAGCGTGGCTGAGGTGCACCCATGGCCAGCTCTGAAACCAGATTGCATAGTGGAGAAGGTATGGTGGGATTCGAAATGGTCGGTAATCTGTTTGTTGACTTGGCTTTCGAAGACCTTAGAAAGGCAGGGTAGGATAGATATAGGTCTGTAGCTGTTAGGGTCAAGAGTGTCCCCCCCTTTGAAGAGAGGGGATAACCGCAGCTGCTTTCCAATCTTTGGGAATCTCAGACGACACGAAAGAGAGGTTGAAAAGGCTAGTAATAGGGGTGGCAACAATTTCAGCAGATAGTTTTAGAAAGAAAGGGTCCAGATTATCTAGCCCGGTTGATTTGTAAGGGTCCAGATTTTGCAGCTCTTTCAGAACATCAGCTGACTGTATTTGGGAGAAAGAGAAATGGGGAAGGCTTGGGCGAGTAGCAGAGGGGAGGGCAGTGCTGTTGACCGGGGTAGGGGCAGCCAGGTGGAAAGCATGGCCAGCCGTAGAAAAATGCTTATTGAAATTCTCAATTGTAGTGGATTTGTCGGTGGTGACAGTGTTTCCTATCTTCAGTGCAGTTGGAAGCTGGGAGGAGGTGTTCTTATTCTCCATGGACTTTACAGTGTCCCAGAACTTTTTTGAATTTGTGATGCAGGAAGCAAATTTCTGCTTGAAAAAGCTAGCCTTGGCTTTTCTAACTGCCTGTGTATATTGGTTTCTAGCTTCCCTGAAAAGTTGCATATCACGGGGGCTGTTCGATGCTAATGCAGAACGCCATAGGATGTTTTTCTGTTGGTTAAGGGCAGTCAGGTCAGGAGAGAACCAAGGGCTATATCTGTTCCTGGTTCTAAATTTCTTGAATGGGGCATGCTTATTCAAGATGGTGAGGAAGGCATTTAAAAAAAATATCCAGGCATCCTCTACTGACGGGATGAGATCAATATCCTTCCAGGATACATCGGCCAGGTCGGTCAGAAAGGCCTGCTCGCTGAAGTGTTTCAGGGAGCGTTTGATAGTGATGAGTGGAGGTCGTTTGACCGCTGACCCATTACGGATGCAGGCAATGAGGCAGTGATCGCTGAGATCTTGGTTGAAAACAGCAGAGGTGTATTTGGAGGGCAAGTTGGTTAGGATGATATCTATGAGGGTGCCCGTGTTTACGGAATTGGGGTGGTACCTGGTAGGTTCATTGATAATTTGTGTGAGATTGAGGGCATCAAGCTTAGATTGTAGGATGGCTGGGGTGTTAAGCATGCACTGGTTCTTCCATCTGATTAATACTCCACGAGAAAATCTGTTTGCCAGCAAGTTGGATGGTTTTAAGCGATTGAATTGCATGTATTCAGCGAGCGCCAGGTAACCACACCTGCAAAGTCCATTACGCCACTTCAGAAGGTAAGTCTGAATACAAACTACTGACGTGTGTAATCAGACTCTAGGTGATTTCCGGTGAAAATAAAATAGCGTAAAAATACATCTTTAAATTTACATTTTTGGTGACTACTATTTAACCTTTTATTTACATTTCCCGCTAGTTACATAAAACACATAACATTTAACATTTTCCCCTAGTTACATAAAACACATAACATTTAACATTTTCCCCTAGTTACATAAAACACATAACATTTAACATTTTCCCCTAGTTACATAAAATACTAAAAATGAAACATTTTCCCCCTGGTTCCATAAAACACCAAAACATTCTACATTTTCTCAGCCGGCACTCCCAGTCTCTCTCTCTCTCTCTTCATAGAGCACATGTTGCCTCCAGATACTTGGACTGTCTCCCTTCCAAACACCCACGTATGTACAGCACTGGTTCTCCAGCTCAAATTATACAGGCAGAGACAAACAAATACTTGTACAGATAAACAGAGCCTCACAATACCAAGTCCTATCTAAAGCTTCTAAGATGTCCACTGTTCCACACGACATGGAAGAGCTCTTGCTGATTGAACCCATATCTAATTATTGTATATTTATCAGTTAGTCATTTATATATATATATATGTACATCATGAATCCAACTGTTGATCCTGTTGCTATTTATTGGTTGTGACTTGTCTCTGTAATAAGGATTAGGAGGAGATTGAGATTGCTGCATTCGTTTGGGCCTTTTCCTTTCTGTTTGTTATCGCTATTTGTTGGACCTGACTAGACGGTAATCAGGAGGATACATTTTGGTTCCTTCTTTTCTGTTTGTTATCGCTATTTGTTGGACCTGACTAGATGGTAATCAGGAGGATACTGCTACATTTTGGTTCCTTTCTTTCTGTTTGTTATCGCTGTTTGTTGGACCTGACTAGATGGTAATCAGGAGGATACATTTTGGTTCCTTCCTTTGTGTTTGTTATCGCTATTTGTTGGACCTGACTAGATGGTAATCAGGAGGATACATTTTGGTTCCTTTGTGTTTGTTGTTGTTGGTATTGTTGTTTTGTTCTCCTCTAAGGTTAAGCTCAGGGGTAAAGCAGAAACACAAACTGATGCAATGGAGCTCCAGCAGCAATAATAATAGCACATTGCCCGGGTGTCAAGTCGCTAGCTGGCTCCTAAATTAAAGCGTAATTAACATTTCCTTTTTTTTGAGAGCGAGGTTTTATTACCAGACGAAGACGAGTCCCGGGGTGATTTCACAATCATTATTATAAAATGGCAGCAATGTCTCTCTTGTTCTCTGCTAGAAGAAGAGCAGCTGTGTAATGGGGGCAATACACTTTAAAAGCTGTACCACTTGTAAAAAAGTGAACATTCTTTGTGAGTTGGCGTAGTTAACAGGCTTTGGTCTTCGAGGGTTGACTAGTGGAAAGTTATACTGGGTTTAAGTGTGTTTGCAAAATACCGTAAACTACTGAGACAATAAATGAATACATTTAACTTTCTATCTTTTAAATGACAGTGACAACGTTCATGTAAAAATCAAATATTTAATGGTAACCCGGGACAACCGTGTTATTTTCTTCAAAAACTTGGAATGATACTTTTCTTCACAGGATAGCCATGCACAAAATCTACTGTATTTTTTAATTTTTATTAAACTGAACAGGTATTTGTAGTTTTCCTCAATAGTTCTGTCACACCCACCTTAGTTCTCTGTTTTCTTTATTATTTTGGTTAGGTCAGGGTGTGACGAGGGTGGGTATGCTAGTTTTGTCTTGTCTAGGGTTTTTGTAAGTCTAGGGGATTTGGTAGTCTAGGTATATGTATGTTTATGGTGGCCTGAATTGGTTCCCAATCAGAGGCAGCTGTTTATCTCTGATTGGGGATCATATTTAGGTTGCCATTTTCCCTTTTGGTGTTTGTGGGTTCTTGATCTATGTTTAGTTGCCTGTCTGCACTAGCCATATTAGCTTCACGGTTCGTTTTGTTTATTTTGTTTGTTTTGTTCAGTGTTCGTTCATTTATTAAAGAAGAACGTAGGCTTATCACGCTGCACATTGGTCCTCAGATCCTTCTCGCCTCTCCTCGTCTGAGGAGGAGGACGACTTAGACTGCCGTTACAAGAAGAACGTACGCTTATCACGCTGCGCCTTGGTCTCCTCCTTACGACTGCCGGGACGACTTCAGCAGCCTACTCCACCGCCTGCACACCTGTGCCATGTCCACTGTAGCACAGAGAGACAAAAAGAGGTTCAAGTCCCTCGGTGTAACGTTCTTGTGTTTCTCCTCTCGAACCCCGGATGGGTCTGAATTGCATTACCAGTTCTCCTGTGCTGTGAATTGCCTGCTGAAGCCAAAATGGCACCCTACTCCCTATTATAGTGCACTACTTTAGACCAGAGCCCTATGGCACCCTACTCCCTATTATAGTGCACTACTTTAGACCAGAGTCCTATGGCACCCTATTCCCTATATAGTGCACTACTTCAGACCAGAGCCCTATGGCACCCTATTCCCTATTATAGTGCACTACTTTAGACCAGGACCCTAGGAAATAGAGTGCCATTTGGAACGAATATACCCTTCCTCTTTTAGTTGACACATACACAGACCCACGTCCTCTCTCTTCCTCCTTCCTGTCTCCCACAGCAGCTGTTTAGCCTGGTTAGGAGATAACAGCCAATCCCCAAGTGAATAGCTACCTCTTGCCCTTTTACTTTGTCACACAGTGCTTAACAACGGCCTCCCGTCCCCAACCAATATAGCAGGGACACATGCCCCCCCCCCCCCCCCCCCCCCCGGCCCCATCTAATATAATCAGAACACAATGACAGGTAAGGTAAGCTAAGAGAAGATTCTCACTCCCCTGTGTGGATGGCACGGTTCATGGAATAGTACATTTTTCCAAAAAACCCAATTGACTTCTGTTATTCATTCAGCACACAGGCAGCGTTGCAGTAGATCATCAACTCAACTTGAAGTGGACCATCTTTAACATTCATCCTCTACCCGAGTGACTGGCAAAAAAGGAGCACAGCATTTCAAGCCCTGTTGTGCTGATTCGATGTGACCCCTTGTGATTTTTGTTGTTGGTGTTGTTGGGTTTTCTCACAAAAGGTTCTAGTTTATCCGCGTCTTAAGAGGAAAGTTGAGCAAGAAGTTGATGATTGAAGATTTTCCGGACAGATTTTATGCATACTTACAAACTCACAGTTTATGAGTAATCGTTCAGACTAAGGGGCCTGTGGGTCTTCCATTTTATAACATGTTTTCTCATGGGTTTATTTCAGTCTCTAATTAAACATGGCCCACGGTATCGCCTTCAGGAAACTCTCACACAGCGCTGGGGTTGGGCACATTTAAACACACACAAAACAAAAAGGGTATTTCATTATGGATGTTGTTTAGAGAGAAATTACACAAGCTAACACCTGACACGTGACACACAAACGGGTGATGTGAAGAAAAGAGCAACGATATATTTAGGTCGGAGAAACTGGTGTTGGGTTCAATCAGCTACATCTGCGCTGAGGGTGTTGAAATAAGGACACGGCGCAACGTATGACACACTGTTCCCGGTGTAGTACACGACTCCTGAGGAGGTCCCACAGGGCTCTGTTCAAAAGTAGTACGCTTTAAAAAGGGGGAAAGGGCACCGTTTAGGATGCAAACACATACTATTTTAAATACTTTTTTAAAAAGTACCTAATTTAGGCACAGATAGAAGTATACCAGTATTCTCCTATAACAGCACCAGTATTCTCCTATAATAGTACCAGCATTCTCCTATAATAATACCAGTATTCTCCTATAATAATACCAGTATTCTCCTATAATAGTACCAGTATTCTCCTATAACAGCACCAGTATTCTCCTATAACAGTACCAGTATTCTCCTATAATAATACCAGTATTCTCCTATAATAATACCAGTATTCTCCTATAATAATACCAGTATTCTCCTATAATAATACCAGTATTCTCCTATAATAGTACCAGTATTCTCCTATAACAGCACCAGTATTCTCCTATAATAATACCAGTATTCTCCTATAATAATACCAGTATTCTCCTATAATAATACCAGTATTCTCCTATGATAATACCAGTATTCTCCTATAACAGTACCAGTATTCTCCTATAATAATACCTGTATTCTCCTATAACAGTACCAGTATTCTCCTATAATAGTACCAGTATTCTCCTATGATAATACCAGTATTCTCCTATAATAATACCAGTATTCTCCTATAATAGTACCAGTATTCTCCTATAATAGTACCAATATTCTCCTATGATAATACCAGTATTCTCCTATAATAATACCAGTATTCTCCTATAATAATACCAGTATTCTCCTATAATAGTACCACTATTCTCCTATAATTGTACAAGTATTCTCCTATAATAGTACCAGTATTCTCCTATAACAGTACCAGTATTCTCCTTTAACAGTACCAGTATTCTCCTATAATAGTACCAAATATTCTCCTATAATAGTACCTGTATTCTCCTATAATAATACCAGTATTCTCCTATAATATCACCAGTATTCTCCTATAATAGTACCAGTATTCTTCTATAACAGTACCCGTATTCTCCTTTAACAGTACCTGTATTCTCCTATAATAGTACCAGTATTATCCTATAATAGTACCAGTATTCTCCTATAATAATACCAGTATTCTCCTATAACAGTACCAGTATTCTCCTATAATAGTACCAGTATTCTCCTATAATAGTACCAGTATTCTCCTATAATAGTACCAGTATTCTCCTATAATAGTACCAGTATTCTCCTATAATAATACCAGTATTCTCCTATAACAGTACCAGTATTCTCCTATAATAATACCAGTATTCTCCTATAATAGTAACAGTATTCTCCTATAACAGTACCAGTATTCTCCTATAATAGTACCAGTATTCTCCTATAATAGTAACAGTATTCTCCTATAACAGTACCAGTATTCTCCTATAATAGTACCAGTATTCTCCTATAATAGTAACAGTATTCTCCTATAACAGTACCTGTATTCTCCTATAATAGTACCAGTATTCTCCTATAACAGTACCAGTATTCTCCTTTAACAGTACCTGTATTCTCCTATAATAGTACCAGTATTCTCCTATAATAATACCAGTATTCTATTAACCTAGTTCACAACATGTGTCCATCTACAGAATGGTTTGGCTTTTAGTCAGTCAATACTACGGTCCCAAACGCCTCCACGCTGTATCCCCTAGGCAGTGCACTCGTTTTAACTAGGGCCGATAGAGATGTACTCAAAAAGCTGCACACTATATTAGAGAATAGAGTTGTTGTTTTGGGACACAAGCTAACAAATAGTCGTCATCAATTACACCAGAGAGTGGCAAAACATTTTTATCTCTTAAAACGTATCACAACGTCGTGTTAGTAAAGTAACGCGCTACATTTCTATTTGGCTTGAATCCTTCGATCCTGTTTTAAACGGTCATTGCTCTGGCATATCGCCGGATGACAGTAAGTACAGCAATAATGATCCAGGAAATTGATTTTTATTGCAGATCAATAATGTCCTGTACAGAATTTGTACCCGTTACATAACACAGCATGGCGTCATTATAGTGTAGTTGTATGTCGCCTAAGCTTTTATATTAGTGATATGTCACAACGGGTACTTTTATATCTTTATTTAACTAGGCAAGTCAGTTAAGAACAAATTCTTATTTTCAACGATGGTCTAGGAACAGTTGGGTTAACTGCCTTGTTCAGGGGCAGAGCAACAGATTTGTACCTTGTCTGCTCGGGGGTTTGAACTTGCAACCTTTCGGTTACTAGTCTAACGCTCTAACCAGTAGGCTACCTGCCACCCCTACACTCTATCCACTAGGCTACCTGCCACCTCTACACTCTAACCACTAGGCTACCTGCCACCTGCCACCTCTACACTCTAACCACTAGGCTACCTGCCACCTCTACACTCTAACCACTAGGCTACCTGCCACCTCTACACTCTAACCACTAGGCTACCTGCCACCTCTACACTCTAACCACTAGGCTACCTGCCACCTCTACACTCTAACCACTAGGCTACCTGCCACCTCTACACTCTAACCACTAGGCTACCCTGCACTGTACCAGAGGTCGTGAGATGATTACCTGGTTCTAATAAGGCATATGATAATGATGCTGACCTATATTACAGTATGGACATTGGAAATATCCTTTGCCTTCTCAGGTAGTTTAAGGCAGTTTAATAGAAATGTTTGGGATATTATGAGTGATGTTAAACATACATTAAATGGAAAGTGCATATCCTGTCCTCTGAGATGAATGTCCTCTCTCTTTATAGAGAGTTTAAGATATTATAAAGAGTTTACAGAGAGTTTAAGATATTATAAAGAGTTTATAGAGAGTTTACGATATTATAAAGAGTTTACAGAGAGTTTACAGAGAGTTTACGATATTATAAAGAGTTTACAGAGAGTTTACGATATTATAAAGAGTTTACAGAGAGTTTACGATATTATAAAGAGTTTACAGAGAGTTTACAGAGAGTTTACGATATTATAAAGAGTTTACAGAGAGTTTACGATATTATAAAGAGTTTACAGAGAGTTTACGATATTATAAAGAGTTTACAGAGAGTTTACGATATCATAAAGAGTTTACAGAGAGTTTACGATATTATAAAGAGTTTACAGAGAGTTTGCGATATTATAAAGAGTTTACAGAGAGTTTACAGAGAGTTTACGATATTATAAAGAGTTTACAGAGAGTTTACGATATTATAAAGAGTTTACAGAGAGTTTACGATATTATAAAGAGTTTACAGAGAGTTTACGATATCATAAAGAGTTTACAGAGAGTTCACGATATTATAAAGAGTTTACAGAGAGTTTACGATATTATAAAGAGTTTATAGAGAGTTTACGATATTATAAAGAGTTTACAGAGAGTTTACGATATTATAAAGAGTTTACAGAGAGTTTACGATATTATAAAGAGTTTACAGAGAGTTTACGATATTATAAAGAGTTTATAGAGAGTTTACGATATTATAAAGAGTTTACAGAGAGTTTACAATATTATAAAGAGTTTACAGAGAGTTTACAGAGAGTTTACGATATTATAAAGAGTTTACAGAGAGTTTACAGAGAGTTTACGATATTATAAAGAGTTTACAGAGAGTTTACAGAGAGTTTACGATATTATAAAGAGTTTACAGAGAGTTTACGATATTATAAAGAGTTTACAGAGAGTTTACAGAGAGTTTAAGATATTATAAAGAGTTTACAGAGAGTTTACGATATTATAAAGAGTTTACAGAGAGTTTACGATATTATAAAGAGTTTACAGAGAGTTTATGATATTATAAAGAGTTTACAGAGAGTTTACGATATTATAAAGAGTTTGCAGAGAGTTTACGATATTATAAAGAGTTTACAGAGAGTTTACAGAGAGTTTACAGAGAGTTTACGATATTATAAAGAGTTTACAGAGAGTTTACAGAGAATTTACAGAGAGTTTACGATATTATAAAGAGTTTACAGAGAGTTTACAGAGAGTTTACGATATTATAAAGAGTTTACAGAGAGTTTACAGAGAGTTTATAGAGAGTTTACGATATTATAAAGAGTTTACAGAGAGTTTACGATATTATAAAGAGTTTACAGAGAGTTTAAGATATTATTATTATAATTTTTTTTTTTTTTAATCTTTATTTTAACAGGGAAAACAGACTGAGACCTGGATCTCTTTTACGGCTGTGCCCTGTGTAAACATGTTGACATGTACAGTTTTAGACATACAGACAAGAACATTTCAAAACATACACAATTCAACAGAAACAATCACAGACAACATCATATTGATCCTCCATAAGCATTTTAAAATGGGCAAGGGACACCAGAGTGTCTAGCTTAAGTTGGATCTGCAGTTTGTTCCATAAATAAGGTGCAAAGGAACTGAAGGCAGTCCTACCCAACTCTGTGGAGACCACAGGAGTCTCTAATGTAATCCACATCTGTGATCTGGTTTTAAAATTAGTACATCTTGTGGAAATTAATGATGATATATATATGGAGGTAGTTTTAAAAGAAGTGCTTTATAAATAAACAAGAGAGCATGTTGCTCTCGCCTCACAGATAGAGAGACCCAACCCACATGTTGATATAGGATACAGTGATGAGTTCTGTAACTATCACCCGTGATAAACCTGAGTGCACAATGGTAAATAGCATCCAGTGGTTTTAATGTGTTTGCCGATGCATGCATATAGATAATATCACCATAATCTAAAACGGACATAAAAGTAGCCTGCACAATTTTTTTCCTATTTACAGAGGACAGACAAGCCCTGTTTCTGTAAAGGAATCCTATCTTGAATTTGAGCTTTTTTCCCAAGTCAGTAACATGTTTTTTAAAAGAAAGCCTATCATCTAACCATACCCCTAAGTATTTATATGCAGAGACCTTATTGATTTGAGTACCATCCAAGCTAGTGATTACAAACGTGTTTCTAACTGAGAGTTTAGACCTAGAAAAAAACATGACATTTGTTTTCTTAGCGTTTAAAACAAGTTTAAGCTGTAAAAGAGACCCCTGTAGTATCCTAAAATCAGACTCCAACTGCATTAAAGCTTGGTCCGCTGTTGGAGCAATAGAGTACATCACTGTGTCATCTGCATATAAATGGAATTTACAATATCTGACATCATCACCAATGTTGTTTATATAAAGTGAGAACAATAGTGGGCCAATTATTGAACCCTGAGGGACCCCTTTAAGTAACTGTAAGGGGTCAGACCTGACCCCATCGACCATGACGGCTTGAGTTCTATCTTTAAGATAGTCATAAAACCATCGGCAGGCATCAGTGCCCAGTCCTATAGATGACAGCTTACTCAAAAGGATAGCATGGTCTACAGTGTCAAAAGCTTTTGACAAATCTACAAACAACGCAGCACAGTGCTTTCTATCGTCTAAGGCATTTGCAATATCATTTACAACAAGCATAGTGGCCGATGTGTTACTGTGTTTAGATCTAAAACCAGATTGATTGGTACTAAGAATACTGTTAGCAGAAAGAAAAGATTGTAACTGTTTGTTGACTATAGATTCTAGAATCTTTACCAGACAAGGGAGCCTAGAGATGGGTCGATAGTTATCCAAATCACTACCGTCACCTCCCTTATGTAATGGCAGAACAAAAGCTGCTTTCCACACCTTAGGGATATTTCCTGTGCTTAATGTTAGATTAAAAATGTGTGTTACTGAACCAGCAATAATAGGTGCAGCACACTTAAGTAAGTACGGGTCTAAATTGTCAGCGCCTAAGGATTTCTTAGTATCAATGGCACACAGGGCAATTAGAACCTCTGCTTAAGTTATTTTCTGGAAACTAAAAACAGGGTTACCATTTTTCAGAGTAACGGTTGAAAAGCAAGACGAAAAATCAACTACCTGGCCAGTACCACAAAGTCCACTTTTCCTTTCAAATAAAAAAACAGCAGAGATGAAATGCTTATTAAAAGCATCACAAATATAATTTTTTTCAGTTAGAATACAGAAGTCTGAGGTAATTTGCTTAGGAAGAGAAACAGCAGAATTCCCCCGTTTCAGTGAATTAACGGTTTTCCAGAATTTTGCAGGATCTCCTGCAGAATCTGTCATAGCATTAAGGAAGTAATTTGATTTTGCCTTTTTGACAGCTGCAGTACATTTATTTCTCAATTGCCTAAAAAACAGCCAATCAGCTGGAGTACCTGTTTTCCTCGCCAAGGACCAGGCCCGATTCTTTTGCAGGAAAAGACCTGACAATTCAGGAGAGAACCAAGAACTGGTTCGGTTTCTTACTCTGTGATTCTTAAGCGGGGCATGTTTATCAGACATAGAGGTAACAATAGAAGAGAAAAAAGCAAGGGCTAAAACCGGGTCCAGAAAGCAGCAAGTGGATAAAAGCTCAGAGTGATATAAGTCAAGGATAAAAGCTTGCTGTGAGAAATGTTTATAATTTCTCTTAGAGATTATACAGGGATCAGAGTGTTTCAGCCTGGTATCTCTAATACAAGCAATAGGGCAGTGGTCACTGATATCATTTGCAAAAACCCCACTGGCTGTGTATTTATGGGGGGTATTTGTTAGAATAATGTCTAGTAGAGTGGATTTTACTGGGTTCTTAAAGTTGGGACGGGTTGGTTTAGTTATCAGCTGAGTTAGATTTAGCTCAGTACAAATGCCTTTTAATTTATCGGATACTGGTGAGAGCCAATCCAGGTTAAAATCTCCCAAAATCAGTAATTCAGAGTTTGCATAATTAGACAGTATTTCAGATAAATTGCATAGAGTACAAGGAGGAGCGATATACCCCTGCTAGAGTTAAATGAGCATTATTACCAAGTACATTTAAGTCATTTTAGCAGACGCTCTTATCCAGAGCGACTTACAAGTACATACATTCATACTTTTTTGTAATGGCCCCCCGTGGGAATCGAACCCACAACCCTGGCGTTGCAAGCGCCATGCTCTACCAACTGAGCCACACGGGACCAAATACCACATTTAAAACTAGACATTCATATTGCTTTGAGACAGAGGTTGATATGGACACAGAAACATTTAAGCAGCAGTTAACATAAATCGCAATACCACCACCTCTACCAACTCTATCAGTTCTATAAATATTGTATCCAATCAACTGAACATCTGAATCTGGCACAGAATCACACAGCCACGATTCAGATACAATCAGAACGTCAATTATAAAGAGTTTACAGAGAGTTTACAGAGAGTTTACGATATTATAAAGAGTTTATAGAGAGTTTACGATATTATAAAGAGTTTACAGAGAGTTTACGATATTATAAAGAGTTTACAGAGAGTTTACGATATTATAAAGAGTTTATAGAGAGTTTACGATATTATAAAGAGTTTACAGAGAGTTTACGATATTATAAAGAGTTTACAGAGAGTTTACGATATTATAAAGAGTTTACAGAGAGTTTACCATATTATAAAGAGTTTATAGAGAGTTTACGATATTATAAAGAGTTTACAGATAGTTTACGATATTATAAAGAGTTTACAGAGAGTTTACGATATTATAAAGAGTTTACAGAGAGTTTACAGAGAGTTTACGATATTATAAAGAGTTTACAGAGAGTTTACAGAGAGTTTACGCTATTATAAAGAGTTTACAGAGAGTTTAAGATATTATAAAGAGTTTACAGAGAGTTTACAGAGAAACTGCGGGGCCATAACTCTTTATTTGACAGAAGTTATGTACAGGTGAGTTGTTGAGTGTGTGATTCAATGACAGCTGATTCAATAGAAGGATCTGAGGAGACAAGGAGACAGAAGTTATCTACAGGTGAGTTGTTGAGTGTGTAATTCAATGACAGCTGATTCAATAGAAGGATCTGAGGGGACAAGGAGACAGAAGTTATCTACAGGTGAGTTGTTGAGTGTGTAATTCAATGACAGCTGATTCAATAGAAGGATCTGAGGGGACAAGGAGACAGAAGTTATCTACAGGTGAGTTGTTGAGTGTGTAATTCAATGACAGCTGATTCAATAGAAGGATCTGAGGGGACAAGGAGGGCAGATCCAGTGTACTGACACAGAGACACTGTCTTTGTCCCAAATTGTGCCCTATTCCTTATAGTGGGTCACTACTTCTGACCAGAGTTTAGTAAAAAGTAGTGCACTATATAGGGAGTAGGGTGCCATAGGGCTCTGGTCTAAAGTAGTGCACTATATAGGGAATAGGGTGCCATAGGGCTCAGGTCTAAAGTAGTGCATTATATAGGGAATAGGGTGCCATAGGATCCTGGTCTAAAGTAGTGCACTATATATAGGGAATAGGGTGCCATAGGATCCTGGTCTAAAGTAGTGCACTATATAGGGAATAGGGTGCCATAGGGCTCTGGTCTAAAGTAGTGCACTATATAGGGAATAGGGTGCCATAGGGCTCTGGTCTAAAGTAGCGCACTACAGGGGGAATATAGTGTCATTTGAGACACATATATAGGCCTCAAGGCAAATGGAAAATAGGTTAATGTTCCTAAATGAAATCAATCGCATTCTAATGGAGCCATTCAGCTGGTTTGACAGGGCTTTGCTTTTTTTGGCGAAGAAGCTACATCAGAGGAAAGCCCTCTCCACTGAGAGTTCATATCTGATCGTAAAGCGTAAAGGGTTTCCCACCGGGTTTCCTTTCTATTGAAAAGGCAGGAAGTACACAGGCACAGTTCCGTTATATCCTGAAATGTCAAACTAAAGTACACCGTCACAGGGGACACGTGGCAAATTACCTGTCGGTATGCATATTAGTGCATAATAAGTGGATTGTTACTGTATTGCTGAGAAGGTAACACACTGTGTGCAGTATACGGAGGGAATTTAGGCTCAATTGCAATTAGAAATGTTATAACGGGGTAATTATTTACCAATCGTACAGGGTCACACAGCAATCATACACGGTCACATGTCCTCCTTCATCGTCAGAATTCAACGTAACCAGATGAGACACCAGGGGCTGGAGAGATTCAGAGTGTGAATGGCAGAGTGACTCATGGGGTGGTAGGTAGGCAGGTGGGTCGAAAGGTGAGCCGGCAACCGGAGGGTTGCCTGTTTGAATTCCGGGTCTGAAGGGGAAAAAAATCTGGCGAGAAGTGAGCCGGAAACCAAAAAGTTGCTGGAATCGAATCCTAGATGCCATTGCCTGCCGTGGTGCCCTTGAGCAAAGCACTTACCAAGCCCACAACAACTGCTACACGATCGCCCAGCATGGCAGTCCCCTGCTCCAACCTCTATAACCTCTATATAACAGTCCCCTGCTCCAACCTCTATAACCTCTATATAACAGTGCCCTGCTCCAACCTCTATAACCTCTATATAACAGTCCCCTGCTCCAACCTCTATAACCTCTATATAACAGTCCCCTGCTCCAACCTCTATATAACAGTCCCCTGCTCCAACCTCTTTATAACAGTCCCCTGCTCCAACCTCTATATAACAGTCCCCTGCTCCAACCTCTATAACCTCTATATAACAGTCTCCTGCTCCAACCTCTATAACCTCTATATAACAGTCTCCTGCTCCAACCTCTATAACCTCTATATAACAGTCCCCTGCTCCAACCTCTATAACCTCTATATAACAGTCTCCTGCTCCAACCTCTATAACCTCTATATAACAGTCCCCTGCTCCAACCTCTATATAACAGTCCCCTGCTCCAACCTCTATAACCTCTATATAACAGTCCCCTGCTCCAACCTCTATAACCTCTATATAACAGTCTCCTGCTCCAACCTCTATATAATAGTCCCCTGCTCCAACCTCTATAACCTCTATATAACAGTCCGCTGCTCCAACCTCTATAACCTCTATATAACAGTCCCCTGCTCCAACCTCTATAACCTCTATATAACAGTCCCCTGCTCCAACCTCTATAACCTCTATATAACACTCCCCTGCTCCAACCTCTATAACCTCTATATAACAGTCCCCTGCTCCAACCTCTATATAACAGTCCCCTGCTCCAACCTCTATAACCTCTATATAACAGTCCCCTGCTCCAAACTCTATATAACAGTCCCCTGCTCCAACCTATATAACCTCTATATAACAGTCCCCTGCTCCAACCTCTATAACCTCTATATAACAGTCCCCTGCTCCAACCTCTATAACCTCTATATAACAGTCCCCTGCTCCAACCTCTATATAACAGTCCCCTGCTCCAACCTCTACAACCTCTATATAACAGTCACCTGCTCCAACCTATATAACCTCTATATAACAGTCCCCTGCTCCAACCTCTATATAACAGTCCCCTGCTCCAACCTATATAATCTCTATATAACAGTCCCCTGCTCCAACCTATATAACCTCTATATAACAGTCCCCTGCTCCAACCTCTATATAACAGTCCCCTGCTCCAACCTCTATAATCTCTATATAACAGTCCCCTGCTCCAACCTCTATATAACAGTCCCCTGCTCCAACCTATATAATCTCTATATAACAGTCCCCTGCTCCAACCTCTATAACCTCTATATAACAGTCCCCTGCTCCAACCTCTATAACCTCTATATAACAGTCCCCTGCTCCAACCTATATAAACTCTATATAACAGTCACCTGCTCCAACCTCTATAACCTCTATATAACAGTCCCCTGCTCCAACCTCTATATAACAATCCCCTGCTCCAACCTCTATAACCTCTATATAACAGTCCCCTGCTCCAACCTCTATATAACAGTCCCCTGCTCCAACCTATATAACCTCTATATAACAGTCCCCTGCTCCAACCTCTATAACCTCTATATAACAGTCCCCTGCTCCAACCTAAATAACCTCTATATAACAGTCCCCTGCTCCAACCTCTATATAACAGTCCCCTGCTCCAACCTCTATAACCTCTATATAACAGTCCCCTGCTCCAACCTCTATAATCTCTATATAACAGTCCCCTGATCCAACCTATATAACCTCTATATAACAGTCCCCTGCCGCAACCTCTATATAACAGTCCCCTGCTCCAACCTCTATAACCTCTATATAACAGTCCCCTGCTCCAACCTCTATAACCTCTATATAACAGTCCCCTGCTCCAACCTCTATAACCTCTATATAACAGTCCCCTGCTCCAACCTCTATAACCTCTATATAACAGTCCCCTGCTCCAACCTATATAACCTCTATATAACAGTCCCCTGCTCCAACCTCTATAACCTCTATATAACAGTCCCCTGCTCCAACCTCTATATAACAGTCCCCTGCTCCAACCTCTATATAACAGTCTCCTGCTCCAACCTCTATATAACAGTCCCCTGCTCCAACCTCTATATAACAGTCCCCTGCTCCAACCTCTATAACCTCTATATAACAGTCCCCTGCTCCAACCTCTATAATCTCTATATAACAGTCCCCTGATCCAACCTATATAACCTCTATATAACAGTCCCCTGCTGCAACCTCTATATAACAGTCCCCTGCTCCAACCTCTATAACCTCTATATAACAGTCCCCTGCTCCAACCTCTATAACCTCTGTATAACAGTCCCCTGCTCCAACCTCTATAACCTCTATATAACAGTCCCCTGCTCCAACCTCTATAACCTCTATATAACAGTCCCCTGCTCCAACCTCTATAACCTCTATATAACAGTCCCCTGCTCCAACCTCTATAACCTCTATATAACAGTCCCCTGCTCCAACCTCTATATAACAGTCCCCTGCTCCAACCTCTATATAACAGTCTCCTGCTCCAACCTCTATATAACAGTCCCCTGCTCCAACCTCTATATAACAGTCCCCTGCTCCAACCTCTCTAACCTCTATATAACAGTCCCCTGCTCCAACCTCTATAACCTCAATATAACAGGTCCCTGCTCCAACCTCTATAACCTCTATATAACAGTCCGCTGCTCCAACCTCTATATAACCGGCCCCTGCTCCAACCTCTATAACCTCTATATAACAGTCCCCTGCTCCAACCTCTATATAACAGGCCCCTGCTCCAATCTCTATAACCTCTATATAACAGTCCCCTGCTCCAACCTCTATAACCTCTATATAACAGTCCCCTGCTCCAACCTCTATAACCTCTATATAACAGTCCCCTGCTCCAACCTCTATATAACAGTCCCCTGCTCCAACCTCTATTACCTCTGTTTAACAGTCCCCTGCTCCAACCTCTATAACCTCTATACAACAGGCCCCTGCTCCAACCTCTATAACCTCTATATAACAGTCCCCTGCTCCAACTTCTATATAACAGTCCCCTGCTCCAACCTCTATAACCTCTAAATAACAGTCCCCTGCTCCAACCTCTATATAACAGTCCCCTGCTCCAACCTCTATATAACAGTCCCCTGCTAAAAACCTCTATAACCTCTATATAACAGGCCCCTGCTCCAACCTCTATAACCTCTTTATAACAGGCCCCTGATCCAACCTCTATATAACAGTCTCCTGCTCCAACCTCTATAATCTCTATATAACAGGCCCCTGCTCCAACCTCTATATAACAGGCCCCTGCTCCAACCTCTATATAACAGTCCCCTGCTCCAACCTCTATATAACAGTCCCCTGCTCCAACCTCTATATAACAGTCCCCTGCTCCAACCTCTATAACCTCTATATAACAGTCCCCTGCTCCAACCTCTATAACCTCTATATAACAGTCCCCTGCTCCAACCTCTATATAACAGTCCCCTGCTCCAACCTCTATATAACAGTCTCCTGCTCCAACCTCTATATAACAGTCCCCTGCTCCAACCTCTATATAACAGTCCCCTGCTCCAACCTCTCTAACCTCTAT
Organism: Salvelinus fontinalis; assembly: GCF_029448725.1. Lineage (NCBI taxonomy): Eukaryota > Metazoa > Chordata > Actinopteri > Salmoniformes > Salmonidae > Salvelinus > Salvelinus fontinalis. The sequence continues at coordinate 51,878,216 of NC_074683.1, forward strand.
ATAACAGTCCCCTGCTCCAACCTCTATAACCTCTATATAACAGGCCCCTGCTCCAACCTCTATAACCTCTATATAACAGTCCCCTGCTCCAACCTCTATATAACAGTGCCCTGCTCCAACCTCTATATAACAGTCTCCTGCTCCAACCTCTATATAACAGTCCCCTGCTCCAACCTCTATATAACAGTCCCCTGCTCCAACCTCTTTAACCTCTATATAACAGTCCCCTGCTCCAACCTCTATAACCTCTATATAACAGGCCCCTGCTCCAACCTCTATAACCTCTATATAACATTCCGCTGCTCCAACCTCTATATAACCGGCCCCTGCTCCAACCTCTATAACCTCTATATAACAGTCCCCTGCTCCAACCTCTATATAACAGGCCCCTGCTCCAACCTCTATAACCTCTATATAACAGTCCCCTGCTCCAACCTCTATAACCTCTATATAACAGTCCCCTGCTCCAACCTCTATAACCTCTATATAACAGTCCCCTGCTCCAACCTCTATATAACAGTCCCCTGCTCCAACCTCTATAACCTCTGTTTAACAGTCCCCTGCTCCAACCTCTATTACCTCTATACAACAGGCCCCTGCTCCAACCTCTATAACCTCTATATAACAGTCCCCTGCTCCAACTTCTATATAACAGTCCCCTGCTCCAACCTCTATAACCTCTAATTAACAGTCCGTTGCTCCAACCTCTATATAACAGTCCCCTGCTCCAACCTCTATATAACAGTCCCCTGCTAAAAACCTCTATAACCTCTATATAACAGGCCCCTGCTCCAACCTCTATAACCTCTTTATAACAGGCCCCTGATCCAACCTCTATATAACAGTCTCCTGATCCAACCTCTATAATCTCTATATAACAGGCCCCTGCTCCAACCTCTATATAACAGGCACCTGCTCCAAGCTCTATATAACAGTCCCCTGCTCAAACCTCTATATAACAGTCCCCTGCTCCAACCTCTATATAACAGTCCCCTGCTCCAACCTCTATAACCTCTATATAACTGTCCCCTGCTCCAACCTCTATAACCTCTATATAACTGTCCCCTGCTCCAACCTCTATATAACAGGCCCCTGCTCCAACCTCTATAACCTCTATATAACAGTCCCCTGCTCCAACCTCTATATAACAGTCCCCTGCTCCAACCTCTATATAACAGTCCGCTGCTCCAACCTCTATAACCTCTATATAACAGGCCCCTGCTCCAACCTCTATAACCTCTATGTAACAGTCCCCTGCTCCAACCTCTATAACCTCTATATAACAGTCCCCTGCTCCAACCTCTATAACCTCTATATAACAGTCCCCTGCTCCAACATCTATAACCTCTATATAACAGTCCCCTGCTCCAACATCTATAACCTCTATATAACAGTTCCCTGCTCCAACCTCTATATAACAGTCCCCTGCTCCAACCTCTATATAACAGTCCCCTGCTCCAACCTCTATATAACAGTCCCCTGCTAAAAACCTCTATAACCTCTATATAACAGGCCCCTGCTCCAACCTCTATAACCTCTTTATAACAGGCCCCTGATCCAACCTCTATATAACAGTCTCCTGCTCCAACCTCTATAACCTCTATATAACAGGCCCCTGCTCCAACCTCTATATAACAGTCCCCTGCTCCAACCTCTATATAACAGTCCCCTGCTCCAACCTCTATAACCTCTATATAACAGTCCCCTGCTCCAACCTCTATAACCTCTATATAACAGTCCCTGCTCCAACCTCTATATAACAGTCCCCTGCTCCAACCTCTATAACCTCTATATAACAGTCCCCTGCTCCAACCTCTATATAACAGTCCCCTGCTCCAACCTCTATATAACAGTCCCCTGCTCCAACCTCTATATGTATGTAATAGTCCCCTGCTCCAACCTCTATATGTATGTAACATTCCCCTGCTCCAACCTCTATATGTATGTAACATTCCCCTGCTCCAACCTCTATATGTATGTAATAGTCTCATGCTCCACCCTCTATATGTATGTAATAGTCTCCTGCTCCAACCTCTACATGTATGTAATAGTCCCCTGCTCCAACCTCTCTATGTATGTAATAGTCTCCTGCTCCAACCTCTACATGTATGTAATAGTCCCCTGCTCCAACCTCTCTATGTATGTACCAGTCTCCTGCTCCAACTGCTCCAACCTTTATATGTATGTAATAGTCCCCTGCTCCAACCTCTATATGTATGTAATAGTCTCCTGCTCCAACCTCTACATGTATGTAATAGTCTCCTGCTCCAACCTCTATATGTATGTAATAGTCTCCTGCTCCAACTTCTATATGTATGTAACAGTCTCCTGTTCCAACCTCTACATGTATGTAATAGTCTCCTGCTCCAACCTCTACATGTATGTAATAGTCCCCTGCTCCAACCTCTATATATATGTAATAGTCCCCTGCTCCAACCTCTATATGTATGTAATAGTCTCCTGCTCCAACCTTGACATTTTCCACATTTTGTTACGTTCATCCTTTTTCTAAAATTGATAAAACATTATTTTTTCCTCATCAATCTACACACAATATCCCTTAATGACATGCAAAAACAGGTATTTAGAATGGTTAGCAAATTAATAAAACATAAAAAAATTGAAATACACATTTACATAAGTATTCATACACTTTTCTCAGTACTTTGTTGAAGCAGCTTTGGCAGTGATTATAGCCTTGAGTCTTTTTGGATGTGACGCTACAAGCTTGCCACACCTGCATTTTGGGAGTTTCTCCCATTCTTCTCTGTAGATCCTCTCAAGCTCTGTCAGGTTGGATGGAGAGCATCGCTGCACAGCTATTTTCTAGTTTCTCTAGATATGTTAGATCGGGTTCAAGTCCGGGCTCTGGCTGGGCAACTCAAGGACATTCAGAGATTTCTTCTGAAGCCACTCCTGCATTGTCTTGGCTGTGTGCTTAGGGTCGTTGTCCTGTTTGAAGGTGAACCTTCACCCCAGTCTGAGGTCCTGAGTGCTCTGGAGCACTATTTTGCTCCGTTTATCTTTCCCTCGATCCTGACTAGTCTCCCAGTTCCTGCACATTTGTCCTATTTTGTTGCTTTAAATGGATTGTTTGGGGGTTTATATCATTTGATTTACACAACATGCCTACCACTTTGAAGATGAAAAATATTTCTTATTGTGAAACAAACAATGAATCTTTAAGTCATACCACAGATTCTCAATTTGATTGAGGTCTGGGCTTTGACTAGGCCATTCCAAGACATTTAGACGTTTCCCCTTAAACCACTTGAGTGTTGTGTTAGCAGTATATTAAGGGTCATTGTGCTGCTGGAAGGTGAACCTTCGTCCCAGTCTCAAATCTTTGGAAGACTGAAACAGGTTTCCTGTCAAGAATTTCCTTGTATTTAGCACCATCCATCATCCCTTCAATTCGGACCAGTTTACCAGTCCCTGCCGATGAAAAACATCCCCACTTCATGATGCTGCCAACACCGTGCTTCACTGTGGGGATGGTTTTCTCGGGGTGATGGGAGGTGTTCGGTTTGTGCCAGATATAGCGCTTTCTTTGATGGCCAAAAAGCTCAATTTTAGTCTAACCTGACCAGAGTACCTTCTTCCATATGTTTGGGGAGTCTTCCACATGCCTTTTGGCGAACACCAAACGTTTTTGCTTATTTTTTTTCATTAAGCAATGGCTTTTTTTCTGGCCACACTTCTGTAAAGCCTAGCTCTGTGGAGTGTAGGGCTTAAAGTGGTCTTATGGACAGATACTTCATCTCCGTTGTGCAGCTTTGCAGCTTTGGTCTCTTTGCTGCCTCTCTGATTAATAATGCCCTTCTTGCCTGGTCCAAGAGTTTTGTTGGGCGGCCCTCTATTTGCAGGTTTGTTGTGGTGTCATATTCTTTCCATTTTTAATAATAGATTTAATGGTGCTCCGTGGGATGTTCAAAGTTTCTGATATTTTTTTAACCCAACACTGATCTGTACTTCTCCACAACTTTATCCCAGACCTGTTTGGAGAGCTCCTTGGTCTTCATGGTGCTGCTGGCTTGGTGGTGTTGCAGACTCTGGGGCCTTTCAGAACAGGTGTATATGTACTGAGATCATGTGACACTGAGAACAGCACATAGGTGGCCATTATTTAACTAATTATGTGACTTCTGAAGGTAATTGGTTGCATAGATCTTATTTAGGAGCTTCATAGTAAAGTTCAGTAATTACTTTTTGAAACAAGTTATTTTCTTAATTTCACTTTACCAATTTGGACTATTTTGTGTGTGTTCATTACATGGAATCCAAATAAAAAATCTATTTAAATTACAGGTTGTAATGCAACAAAATACGAAAAACGCCAAGGGGGATGAATACTTTTGTAAGGCACTGTATGCGTTTTACTGAAGAGAAGCTTCCGTCTAGCCACGGTACCATAAAGGCCTGATTGGTTGAGTGCTGCAGAGATGGTTGTCCTTCTGGAAGGTTCTCTCATCTCCACAGAGGAACTATGGAGCTCTGTCAGAGTGACCATCGGGTTCTTGGTCATCTCCCTGACCAAGGCCTTTCTCCCCTGATTTCTCAGTTTGGCCATCTATAGGAAGTGTCTAGGTGGTTCCAACCTTCTTCCATTTAATAATGATGGAGGCCACTATGTTTTTGGGGACCTTCGATACTGCAGAACATTTTTGGTAACCTTCCTCAGATCTGTGCCTCGACACAATCTCAGAGCTCTACAGACAATTCCTTCGACCCAATCCTGGCTTGGTTTTTGCTCTGACATGCACTGTCAACTGTCAACTGTGGGACCTTATTTAGGCAGGTGTGTGTCTTTCCAAATTATGTCCAATCAATTGAATTTACCACAGGTGGACTCCAATCAAGTTATAGAAACCTCTCAAGGATGATCAGTGGAAACAGGAGGTACCCGAGGTCAATTTCGAACGGTCGGAATACTTATGTAAATAAGGTATTTCTGGGAGGTTTTAAATCGAGAAAAAAAAACTGTTTTTCACGTTGTTGTTATGGTGTAACAGTCCTGACCTATTTATGTTAGTTTTTATGTGTTTTTGGTCAGGGCATGTGTTTTGGGTGGGCAGTCTATGTTACCTGTTTCTATGTTGGTTTCGGTTTGCCTGGTATGGCTCTTGATTAGAGGCAGGTGGTTTGCATTTTCCTCTAATCAAGAGTCATATTTAGGTAGGGCATTATCACTGTGTGTTTGTGGGTGATTGTCTCCTGTGATGTCTTCGTCGTTGTCGATGTGTTTCACTTACGGGACTGTTTGGCTGTTCGTGTGTTTCGATGTAACGTTCCTGTCCGTGAGTTTACGTTTGTTATGTGAGTTTATGTTCAGGTTCCGTTCTACGTCGTTTGTTATTTTGTAAGTTTTGAAAGTGTTTGTTTTCGTTGTCATCGGTGTTCGTTATAAAATAAAGATGGCATATTTCCCAGACTCCGCATTTTGGTCAGAAGATCCTTCTCTCCTCACCTCATCTGAGGATGAGGAAAGCGACAGCCATGACAGAATCACCCACCAAAATACAGAGACCAAGCGGTATGGGAAAAATGCTCGACGGAGCAACAAGGACTTTTGGACTTGGGAGGAGATCCTGTCTGGTAGAGGACCCTGGGCTCAAACTGGAGGAAATCGCTGCTCTCGTGAGAAGAGTGAGGCAGCCACAGCCCAGGAGCGCTGGTATGAGGAGGCAGCTAGGAGACGTGGATGGAAGCCGGAGATTCAAGCTCGTAACCGGAATTATGAGGGGACACGTCTTGCACGGAAGCCCGAAAAGCCCGTGAGTAACTCCCAAAAATTTCTTGGGGGGGGGCTAAGGGGTTGTGGGCCAAGGGCAGGTAGGAGACCTGCGCCCACTTCCCAGGCTAACCGTGGAGAGCGGGAGTACGGGCAGACACCGTGTTACGCAGTAGAGCGCACGGTGTCTCCTGTACGTGTGCATAGCCCAGTGCGGGTTATTCCACCTCCCCGCACTGGTAGGGCTAGATTGGGCATTGAGCCAGGTGTCATGAGGCCGGCTCAACGCGTCTGGTCTCCAGTGCGTCTCCTCGGGCCGGCATACATGGCACCTGCCTTACGCATGGTTTCCCCGGTTCGCCTGCATAGCCCAGTGCGGGCTATTCCACCTCGCCGCACTGGCAGGGCGACCGGGAGCATTCAACCAGGTAAGGTTGGGCAGGCTCAATGCTCAAGAGAGCCAGTACGCCTGCACGGTCCGGTATTTCCGGCGCCACCTCCCCGCCCCAGCCTAGTACCTACAGTGCCTATATTACGCACTAGGCTACCAGTGCATTTCCAGAGCCCTGTTCCTCCTCCACGCACTCTCCTTATAGTGCGTGTATCCAGTTCGGTGCCTCCAGTTCCGGCCCCACGCACTAAGCCACCTGTGCGTCTCCCAAGTCCTGTACACACTGTCACTTCTCCCCGTACTAGTCCTGAGGTGCGTGCCCTCAGCCAGGTGCCACCAGTGCCGGTACCACGCACCAGGTATAGAGTACGCTTTGAGAGTTCAGTGTGCCCTGTCTCTGCTCCCCGCACTAGTAGGAAGGTGCTTATCATTAGCACGGTGCCTCCAGTTCCGGCACCACGCACCAGGTCTACAGTGCGCCATATCCGGCCAGAGCCATCCGTCTCCCCAGCGCCATCTGAGCCATCCGTCTCCCCAGCGCCATCTGAGCCATCCGTCTCCCCAGCGCCATCTGAGCCATCTGTCTTCCCAGCGCCATCTGAGCCATCCGTCTTCCCAGCGCCATCTGAGCCATCCGTCTGCCAGGAGCCTGCAAAGCCGCCCGTCTGCCATGAGCCTGCAAAGCCGCCCGTCTGCCATGAGCCTACAGAGCCGTCAGCCAGACAGGAGCCGCTAGAGCCATCAGCCAGACAGGAGCCGCTAGAGCCGTCAGCCAGACAGGATCTGCCAGAGCCGCCAACCAGACAGGATCTGCCAGAGCCGCCAACCAGACAGGATCTGCCAGAGCCGCCAACCAGACAGGATCTGCCAGAGCCGCCAACCAGACAGGATCTGCCAGAGCCGCTAACCAGACAGGATCTGCCAGAGCCGTCAGTGAGCCATGAGCAGCCAGAGCCGTCAGTGAGCCATGAGCAGCCAGAGCCGTCAGTGAGCCATGAGCAGCCAGAGCCGTCAAAGAGCCATGAGCAGCCAGAGCCGTCAGTGAGCCATGAGCAGCCAGAGCCGTCAGAGAGCCATGAGCAGCCAGAGCCGTCAGAGCGCCATGAGCGTCGTGAGCCGTCAGCCTGCCATGAGCGTCGAGAGCCGTCAGCCTGCCATGAGCGTCGAGAGCCGTCAGCCTGCCATGAGCGTCGAGAGCCGTCAGCCTGCCATGAGCGTCGAGAGCCGTCAGCCTGCCATGAGCGTCGAGAGCCGTCAGCCTGCCATGAGCGTAGAGAGCCGTCAGTCTGCCATGAGCGTCGAGAGCCGTCAGCCAGCATGGACCTGCCAGAGCCGTCCAAACAGGACCTGCCAGAGTCCTTCAGCCGGGATCTGCCCCTTGTCCCGGTGTTGCCCCTTGTCCCGGTGCTGCCCCTTGTCCCGGTGCTGCCCCTTGTCCCGGTGCTGCCCCTTGTCCCGGTGCTGCCCCTTGTCCCGGTGCTGCCCCTTGTCCCGGTGCTGCCCCTTGTCCCGGTGCTGCCCCTTGTCCCGGTGCTGCCCCTTGTCCCGGTGCTGCCCCTTGTCCCGGTGCTGCCCCTTGTCCCGGTGCTGCCCCTTGTCCCGGTGCTGCCCCTTATTCCAGTGATGGTCCTTATCCTGGTGCTGCCCCTTGTTTTTGTGCTGTCCCTTGTCCCGGTGCTACCCCTTGTCCCGGTGCTGCCCCTTGTTCCGGTGCTAGCTGATTATTTAGGGGAAGGTAATGTTTGGGTGGTCAGTGGTAGGGGTAGACAGAAGAGGGGAGTGACTATGGTGGTATGGGGACAGCGTCCGGAACCGGAACCACCACCGTGGTCAACTGCCCACCCGGACCCTCCCCTGGACTTTGTGCTGGTGCGCCCGGCGTTCGCACCTTTGGGGGGGGGTACTGTAACAGTCCTGACCTATTTATGTTAGTTTTTATGTGTTTTTGGTCAGGGCATGTGTTTTGGGTGGGCAGTCTATGTTACCTGTTTCTATGTTGGTTTCGGTTTGCCTGGTATGGCTCTTGATTAGAGGCAGGTGGTTTGCATTTTCCTCTAATCAAGAGTCATATTTAGGTAGGGCATTATCACTGTGTGTTTGTGGGTGATTGTCTCCTGTGATGTCTTCGTCGTTGTCGATGTGTTTCACTTACGGGACTGTTTGGCTGTTCGTGTGTTTCGATGTAACGTTCCTGTCCGTGAGTTTACGTTTGTTATGTGAGTTTATGTTCAGGTTCCGTTCTACGTCGTTTGTTATTTTGTAAGTTTTGAAAGTGTTTGTTTTCGTTGTCATCGGTGTTCGTTATAAAATAAAGATGGCATATTTCCCAGACTCCGCATTTTGGTCAGAAGATCCTTCTCTCCTCACCTCATCTGAGGATGAGGAAAGCGACAGCCATGACATATGGGGTGTAGTGTGTAGATTGATGAGGAAATTGATTGATTAAATCAATTTTAGAATAAGGCTGTAACGTAACAAAATGTGGAAAAAGTCAAATGGACTGAATTCTTTCCCGAAGGCTCGGTACAGAATGTGTGTCTTTAGGAGGTTGGGATGAAGCATTACTCTTGTTGGACCTTGAAGAATTATGTGATCTTAAATCTACTGAGGGTGGAATTGACTGGAAATGTGTGTGAATGTGTTTTTGTGTGTGTTTTTTGTGTGTGTGTGCTTGTGTGTTTTGTGTGTGTGTTTGTGTGTGTGTGCATGTGTGTTTTTGTGTGTGTGTGGTTTGCGCTTTGTTCCCCCAGAACACACCTTACCCACACTACCATCAGCACCCGTGGGAGCATTTAATGGAGTTTAATTAATTGTGAAACGAGCCAGGCCATCCTTCTCCCCAGGAGGGCTGTGATGGGGAATGGCCTGCAGGCACGACTACTCACATAAAAGCAATTAGCTATGCCAAATGATCCCTGAATCAATGAGGGGAGGGGGGGACAGTTAAGAGAAACCTGTTCTACGTCGTAGAACGGAAATATCTAACTCTTACCCTCTGAGGTTCCGCTGGTTTTCTGTTCTACCTGATACTTAATTGCACCCACCTGGTGTGGCAGGTTTAAATACATCCCTGATTGGAGGGGAATCACCCACCTGGTGTTCCAGGTTTAAATACGTCCCTGATTAGAGGGGAACAATGAAAACAAGTGGTGGAACTGGCTTCGAGGTCCAACGTTGAGTTTGAGAGTCCTTTGGACACGATGGTTTAGTTTTACAAATGACACAACATGTTACGTTCTTCCTGCTGAGATGCTATACATACACTCCCTTCAGGAAGTAGTCACACTCTTTGACGTTTTCCACATTTTGTTGGGTTAACGTCTGAATTTAAAGCAGATTCAATTGAGAGTTTGTGTCATTGGCCTACACACAAGACCCCATAATGTGAAAGTGGAATTTTTTGATAAAATTTGTTTTGTATAAATTAATTTAAAAAAAATGAAAAGCTGAAATATATATTCAGTCAATAAGTGTACTAACTCTTTGTTATGGCTAGCCTAAATAAATTCAGGTGTAAACATTTGCTTACAGGTGTCCTTCCTAACTCAGTTGCCAGAAAGGAAGGAAACCAGTCAGGGATTTCACCATGAGGCCAATGGTGACTTTAAAACAGTTACAGAGTTGAATGGCTGTGATAGGAGAAAACTGAGGATGGATCAACAACATTGTAGTTATTCCACAATACTAATCAAAAAGATCAAAGTGAAAAAAGGAAACCTGTATAGAAAAACATTCTTAAACATGCATCCTGTTTGCAAAAAGACACAAAAATAAAACTGCAAATGTGACAAAGAAATGCACTTTATGTCCTGAATAGAAAGCGTTATGTTTGGGGTAAATCCAACAAAACACATCACTGAGTATAGCACATATTTTCAAGCATAGTTGTGGCTGCATCATGTAATGAGTATGCTTGTCATCGGCAAGCACTAGGGAGTTTTTTTCAGGATAAAATAAATTGAATAGCACTCAGCACAGGCAAAATCCTAGAGGAAAACCTGGTTCCTAGATTTTCCAACAGACACTGGGAGATGAATTCACCTTTCAGCAGAAACACAAGGCCAAATCTACACTGGAGTTGCTTGCCAAGAAGACAGTGAATGTTGCTAAGTGGCCAAATTACAGTTTTGACTTAATTCTGCAAGAAAATCTATGGCATGACTTGAAAATGGTTGTCTAGCAATGATCGACAACCAATTTGACAGAGCTCAAAGAATTTTGATTAATGGATTAATGGAAAATATTGTACAATCCAGGTGTAGAAAGCTCTTAGATTTACCCAGAAAGACTCAGCTGTAATCACTGCCATAAATGATTCTAACATGTATTGACTCAGGAGTTTTTACACTGCTGCTACTCGCTGTTTATTATCTATGTATTCACATTACAAATTACCTCAACTAACCTGTACCCCTGCACATTGACTCTGTACCGTAACACCCTGTATATAGCCTCCACATTGACTCTGTACCGTAACACCCTGTATATAGCCTCCACATTGACTCTGTACCGTAACACCCTGTATATAGCCTCCACATTGACTCTGTACCGGTACCCACTGTATATAGCCTCCACATTGACTCTGTACCGTAACACCCTGTATATAGCCTCCACATTGACTCTGTACCGTAACACCCTGTATATAGCCTCCACATTGACTCTGTACCGGTACCCCCTGTATATAGCCTCCACATTGACTCTGTACCGGTACCCCCTGTATATAGCCTCCACATTGACTCTGTAATGGTACCCCCTGTATATAGCCTCCACATTGACTCTGTAATGGTACCCCCTGTATATAGCCTCCATATTGTAATTGTTATTTACCTTAATTTTGTTACTTTTTGAATGATTTCATTTTTTTTGTTTTGTTTATTGAGTAAATATTTTCTTAACTTGAACTGCATTGTTGTTAAGGGCTACACTTTGATTGTCTGGCCTTCTCTAGTCGCTCGTAGGCTCAGTCACTGGTATACTTTTATTTACAAAGCCATTTTGGGTTTACTACCATTTTTATTGTTCAGAAATGTGGTGGGTACTCTCTTCGTTCGCAGGACTTTATCCTGTTAACTGTTCCAAATGTCCAAACTGAATTTGGTAAAAGGGCTTTTACAGTTGAAGTCGGAAGTTTGCATTACACTTAGGTTGGAGTCATTAAAACTAGTTTTTCAACCACTCCAAAATTGTCTTGTTAACAAACTATAGTATTGGCAAGTCGGTTAGGACATCTACTTTGTGCATGACACAAGTCATTTTTCCAACAATTGTTTACAGACAGATTATTTCACTTATAATTCACTGTATCACAATTCCAGTGGGTCAGAAGTTTACATACACTAAGTTGACTGTGCCTTTAAACTGCTTGGAAAATTCCAGAAAATGATGTAATTGCTTAAGAAGCTTCTGATAGGCTAATTGACATAATTTGAGTCAATTGGAGGTGTAACTGTGGATGTATTTCAAGGCCTACCTTCAAACTCAGTGCCTCTTTGCTTGACATCATGGGAAAATAAAATGTAATCAGCCAAGACCTTAGAAAATAAATGTAGACCTCCACAAGTCTGGTTCATCCTTGCGAGCAATTTCCAAACGCCTGAAGGTACCACGCTCATCTGTACAAACAATAGTACGCAAGTATAAACACCATGGGACCACGCAGCCGTCATACCGCTCAGGAAGGAGACCGGTTCTGTCTCCTAGAGATGAATGTACTTTGCTGTGAAATCAATCCCAGAACAACAGCAAAGGACCTTGTGAAGATGCTGGAGGAAACAGGTACAAAAGTATCTATATCCACAGTAAAATGAGTCCTATATCGACATAACCTGAAAGGCCGCTCAGCAAGGAAGAAGCCACTGCTCCAAAACCGCCATAAAAAAAGCCAGACTACGGTTTGCAACTGCACATGGGGACAAAGATCGTACTTTTTGGAGAAATGTCCTCTGGTCTGATGAAACAAAAATGGGGAGGCTTACAAGCCGAAGAACTCCATCCCAACCGTGAAGCAAAGGGGGTGGCAGCATCATGTTGTGGGGGTGATTTGCTGCAGGAGGGACTGGTGCACTTCACAAAATAGATGGCGTCATGAGGAAGGAAAAATTATGTGGATATATTGAAGCAACATCTCAAGACATCAGTCAGGAAGTTAAAGCTTGGTCGTAAATGGGTCTTCCAAATGGACAATGACCCCAAGCATACTTCCAAAGTTGTGGCAAAATGGCTTAATCTCAATGAGCGCTTCCTGGTTAAATAAAGGTTAAATAAGGTAAGTAAGCATTTCACAGTAAGGTCTACTACGCCTGTTGCAATCGGCGCATGTCATAAATACAACTTGATTTGATTGTGAATACTTATCTAAATGAGATATTTCTGTATTTAAATTTTCAATACATTTGCAAAAAAAAAATATAATCTAAAAACATGTTTTTCACTTTGTCATTGTGTGTAGATGGGTGATAAATAAATAAATAAATACAGGCTGTAACCCAACACAATGTTGAAGAAGTCAAGGGGTATGAATACGTTCTGACGGCAGTGTACGTGCTGTTTGATATGATAACATGCTCTCACAGTAAATATGTTCTATCCTTCCTTTCTCTTCATTTTAAAAAGGGTTATATCTCAGTGCATCATTTAAGGGATCTTCCTTAGATTGGCTGGGTTGGCAGTACAGACACATCGCCATGGCAACAAAAAAAGTTCCGTGTTTTTTTTCCCCCAATTTTTATTTATCTTTTAATAATAGTGGAAATGTTCAGCCTTCGCTTTTTATTTCTGTTTTAATAAACAGTTCTGACATTGAAGGGGAAGGACAATCACCTGATCTGTGACAGTTTGGGTGATGTAAGGATGTCCTCTATCAAGTCTGAACACTGCAGAGTTAAAGCAACAACTTAAAAATATATCCTTTCACTGTTATCAATTTACACCAATGCTGGAATTAATTTTTCAATGTCAAAATGTATTATCATAATAGTCAACACATACTATCAAGCAAGGATTTTTATCATAGAAATATTCATTTTCCAGACACCCTATTTGAAACAAACCTCGTACATATTGTATTTTAATAAACAAATTACCTCACACGAAGATTTAAAATGCCACTTATGAAAGGACCTATTTAGGATGCAGTTAAATGGTACATCTTCATTAAAGCTATGGAAGAAAAAAAAAACAGAGCAACTTGAGACAATTACCCCCCCGGTTCATACCATAGTTGCTGCACCCCAAATGGCACCCTATTTCCTAAACAGTGCACTTCTATTGACCAGGGCTCGTATGTGCTCTGGTCAAAAGTAGTTCACTACATAGGGAATAGGGTGCCAATTGTGCTTCCGCCTCTCTCCGCCTCTCTCCCATCTCTATTCAAATAGGGCAGGTTATTAGAATTTGTAATTGCATTGAGGTACATTATGCCGAGTTAATGCAGTTCAATAGGTATAGTAATTGTTTGTTCCCAGGCAACTGAAGGAAACCAAACACTGGAGACACATCTGCTGAAGGGGAGAATTAGAGAATGTGAATTAGAGCAGTTTGGTATCATAATCTGCAAAGTCAACATATTATTTTCTGAGTGTAGCCCGGCGAAAGTTAACCCCGCAGAGGACGCTAAACTAATTTTTGGGGCTGTTTATTCTGTCAAAGATTTAAAGTAAGAAAATATTAAGATAATGTGAATCACAACATATCGTCTGAGTACAACATGTCAAAATAAACCAAATTATATATTTGTCATCAAATAAAATATGAAATACTCACAAACAAACTGGAGACCTGGAACACCATATCCTCTCACCCTTGTCTGATTAATCAGGCTGTAATATACAATGTGTATATACAGCCTGAACGTAATGACTGCAATATTGTGTAAACGTTCCTTATTGAGCTAAAATGTTGAATCCAATTACATGTACAGCTACTCTACCGGTTGCTAAGCTAGAATGTTGAATACAATTACATTTACAGTTACTCTACCGGTTGCTAAGCTAGAATGTTGAATACAATTACATTTACAGCTACTCTACCGGTTGCTAAGCTAGAATGTTGAATCCAATTACATTTACAGCTACTCTACCGGTTGCTAAGCTAGAATGTTGAATACAATTACATTTACAGTTATTCTACCGGTTGCTAAACTAGAATGTTGAATACAATTACATTTACAGCTACTCTACCGGCTGCTAAGCTAGAATGTTGAATACAATTACATTTACAGCTACTCTACCGGTTGCTAAGCTAGAATGTTGAATACAATTACATTTACAGTTATTCTACCGGTTGCTAAGCTAGAATGTTGAATACAATTACATTTACAGTTATTCTACCGGATGCTAAGCTAGAATGTTGAATACAATTACATTTATAACTACTCTACCGGTTGCTAAGCTAGAATGTTGAATACAATTACATTTACAGTTATTCTACCGGTTGCTAAGCTAGAATGTTGAATACAATTACATTTACAGCTACTCTACCGGTTGCTAAGCTAGAATGTTGAATACAATTACATTTACAGCTACTCTACCGGTTGCTAAGCTAGAATGTTGAATCCAATTACATTTACAGCTACTCTACCGGTTGCTAAGCTAGAATGTTGAATACAATTACATTTACAGTTATTCTACCGGCTGCTAAGCTAGAATGTTGAATACAATTACATTTACAGTTATTCTACCGATTGCTAAGCTAGAATGTTGAATACAATTACATTTACAGCTACTCTACCGGTTGCTAAGCTAGAATGTTGAATACAATTACATTTACAGTTATTCTACCGGTTGCTAAGCTAGAATGTTGAATACAATTACATTTACAGTTACTCTACCGGTTGCTAAGCTAGAATGTTGAATACAATTACATTTACAGTTACTCTTCCGGTTGCTAAGCTAGAATGTTGAATACAATTACATTTACAGCTACTCTACCGGTTGCTAAGCTAGAATGTTGAATACAATTACATTTACAGTTATTCTACCGGTTGCTAAGCTAGAATGTTGAATACAATTACATTTACAGTTACTCTACCGGTTGCTAAGCTAGAATGTTGAATACAATTACATTTACAGTTACTCTTCCGGTTGCTAAGCTAGAATGTTGAATACAATTACATTTACAGCTACTCTACCGGTTGCTAAGCTAGAATGTTGAATACAATTACATGTACTCTACCGGTTACCTGTGCAGTTTCTCCTTCAGCGGATTGAAATTTGAGACCCCAAAAAAGTTCCACAAAAATGTAAATACCTGCCTCAGTTAGCATGCATGTGTCACGTGCACGCGTGTGTTTGCTCATGACTGAAGGCACGTGCACACGATGGAAGTACATGCACACAAAGCATGCATCGTAACTGAAGTCAACAGGTGTTCACATGGTGTTGGACCGCCGGTAGAGTAAGTACAAGTGTAATTCTCAGGTTGTACACTCTTAGAAAAACAAGGGTTCCAACAATAGTTATTATTTTTTGAAATGTCCCCATAGGAGAACCAACGTTCTTTACTGCTAGGCTACCTAAAATGTCAAATGTATTCCTTGAACAGAAATTGGCGTATTCCGGCACACTGGTGGGCCTTGCCTCGGTTCGCACACTGACAATTAACACCAAGCCATTTGGAGGTATAGACCAAAAGTCAGCTTATTTGACGTCAAATAAAATGGCTAGACGTCAGCAGTTTGACACGCTCTAATGATACCGTGCTGCAACATGACAGGAATACTTCAAGGTGCTGTTGCCATTTGGAAACCGTGATTGTTTGAAGGGATAACTTTTGTGTTGTACTCCCTGGGGTGTCTATAGGCTGTCTTACCTATTGCCCATGTCTGACATCTGAGCTTTCTCCAGTAGCTACTATCGATGGCGACGTTTGCAATTTAATGTGATTGAAGCCCCTTGTATTTATCTCCCATCAGACCACCTTGAACTACACATCTGAGTCAGATCGCTGGCCATGTTTAAATACATAAATCTGGGTTCGGGTTTCTACTGTACCCACGACACACATCCAAAGACGTCATTCCCAATTCTCCTTCTCCATCGAGGCATCTAAGGGCCAGTTACTGAGAGTGACTTTAATTTAAACATCTTGACATTTCAAGCCTAGAGGATCTTTGATCATTGTCTGATCTTTTTTAGGCTAAAATTCTGATACAGAACCAGAGTCCCAAAGCTAAACGATAGCCATTCTGACACAGAACCAGAGTCCCAAGGCTAAAACACAGCCATTCTGATACAGAACCAGAGTCCCAAGGATAAAACACAGCCATTCTGATACAGAACCAGAGTCCCAAGGCTAAAACACAGCCATTCTGACACAGAACCAGAGTCCCAAGGATAAAACACAGCCATTCTGATACAGAACCAGAGTCCCAAATGGCACCCTATTCCCTATATAGTGCACTACTTAGTCCAAAATGGCACCCTATTCCCTACATAGTGCACTACTTTTGACTAGAGCCTTATGGAGGATCTGAGGCTCTGGTCAAAAGTAGAGCACTACATAGGCCTTCAGGTGGAATAGCGAGGCCCTGAGCGGTCTCTCACGTTAGCGTGGTGTATCAACGGACGGTCTGCTCATTCTGTAGACAAGGAGGAGCATCATTTCCATGACTCCCTCCTCTTGTTTGGTTTATATTTAGAGACAGCCTTGTGACATAGCCTTAAGTTGCTGCTGCAGGAAGCATGCTTTTTTTTTTCTCTTCCATTTTGTTAGCTTGTGTACCAGACCAGTGTTAGTAGTTATTATGAGGAGGTAAGAGGTAAGGTAGATTAAATGTTAGTTTAAAGATTAAATGTTTTAAAAAAGAGGAGATTTCTTACATGCTTTAAATCATGCAGCTATGAAGAATTGATAATTTGGTTGATCTCTATGCATCTTATTAAAAGGTCACGTAATCAACAAAAGAAATATGAGATTATTATCCAGGTCAAACATGCTCATAGACTTTATGTTGAAGACATAGTAAGACATTAACATTACTCATCTCCATTACTGTACTGAACAAAAATATAAACTCATCTTGCAACGAGTTCAAAGATTTTATTGAGTTACAGCTCATATAAGGATAT
This sequence comes from Salvelinus fontinalis, assembly GCF_029448725.1. Classification (NCBI taxonomy): domain Eukaryota; kingdom Metazoa; phylum Chordata; class Actinopteri; order Salmoniformes; family Salmonidae; genus Salvelinus; species Salvelinus fontinalis. The sequence goes on from NC_074683.1 coordinate 51,895,404, forward strand.
CAGTTCATTGAAATAAATGCATTAGGCCCTAATCTATGGATTTCACATGACTGGGAATACAGATATGTATCTGTTGGTCACAGATACAATAGCTTAAAAAAAAAAGGTAGGGGTGTGGATCAGAAAAACCAGGAAGTATCTGGTGTGACCATTTGCCTCATGCAGAGCAACACATCTCCTTCACATAGAGTTGATCAGGCTGATGATTGTGGAATATTGTTCCACTCCTTTTTAACGGCTGTGCAAAGTTGCTGGATATTTATGGGAACTGAAACACGCTGTCATACACGTTGATCCAGAGCATCCCAAACATGCTCAATGGTTGACATGTCTGGTGAATAGGCAGGCCATGGAAGAACTGGGACACTTTCAGCTTCCAGGAATTGTGTTCAGATCCTTGTGACACGGGGGCCGTGCATTATCATGCTGAAACATGTGATGGGATGGCGGTGGATGAATGGCACGAAAACGGGCCTTGGAACTCGTCACGGTATCACTGTTCATTCAAACTGCCATAGATAAAATGTCATTGTTTTCATTGTCCGTAGCATACGCCTTCCCATACCATAACCTCACCGCCGCCATGGGGCACTCTGTTCACAACGTTGACATCAGTAAACCGCTCGCCCACACGACGCCATACACATGGTCTGCTGTTGTGAAGCCGGTTGGACCTACTGCCAAATTCTCTAAAATTACATTGAAGGCGGCTTATGGTAGAGAAATTAACATTTTCTGCAGTCAGCATGCCAATTGCACGCTCCTTCAAAACTTAAGACATCTGTGGCATTGTGTTGTATGACAAAACTGCACATTTTAGAGTAGCCTTTTATTGTCCCAAGCACAAGGTGCTCCTGTGTAATGATCACGCTGTTTAATCAGCTTATGATATGCCACACCAGTCAGGTGGATGGATTATCTTGGCAAAGGAGAAAAGCTCACTGACAAGCACGTAAACAAATTTGTGCACCACATTTTTTTGAGAAATAAGCTTTTTTGTGCGTATGTGAAAATTTCCAGAATCTTTTATTTTAGCTCATGAAACGTTGGACCAACACTTTACATGTTGTGTTTGTATTTTTGTTCAGTGTATTTTTTGTTCAGTGTATTTTTTGTTCAGTGTATTTTTTGTTCAGTGTATTTTTTGTTCAGTGTATTTTTTGTTCAGTGTATTTTTGTTCAGTGTATTTTTGTTCAATGTATTTTTGTTCAGTGTATTTTTGTTCAGTGTATTTTTTGTTCAATGTATTTTTGTTCAGTGTATTTTTGTTCAGTGTATTTTTGTTCAGTGTATTTTTGTTCAGTGTATTTTTGTTCAGTGTATTTTTTGTTCAGTGTATTTTTGTTCAGTGTATTTTTTGTTCAGTGTATTTTTGTTCAGTGTATTTTTTGTTCAGTGTATTTTTTGTTCAGTGTATTTTTGTTCAGTGTATTTTTTGTTCAGTGTATTTTTTGTTCAGTGTATTTTTTGTTCAGTGTATTTTTTGTTCAGTGTATTTTTTGTTCAGTGTATTTTTGTTCAGTGTATTTTTTGTTCAGTGTATTTTTTGTTCAGTGTATTTTTGTTCAGTGTATTTTTGTTCAGTGTATTTTTGTTCAATGTATTTTTGTATTTTTTGTTCAGTGTATTTTTTGTTCAGTGTATTTTTGTTCAGTGTATTTTTGTTCAGTGTATTTTTGTTCAGTGTATTTTTGTTCAGTGTATTTTTGTTCAATGTATTTTTGTTCAATGTATTTTTTGTTCAGTGTATTTTTTGTTCAGTGTATTTTTTGTTCAGTGTATTTTTTGTTCAGTGTATTTTTGTTCAGTGTATTTCATGGTAGCACCTGTGGATAAGGGCTTCTAGCCACATAATAACCCATTTTCTCCATGGTATTATTTCACAATACGTGCACATTCTGCTTCCTAAATGACATTGTGTTCTGGTCTATAGTTGTGCACTACGTAGGGAATAGGGCTCTGGTCTATAGTAGTGCACTATATAGGGAATAGGGCTCTGGTCTATAGTAGTGCACTATATAGGGAATAGGGCTCTGGTCTATAGTAGTGCACTATATAGGGAATAGGGCTCTGGTCTATAGTAGTACCACTATATAGGGAATAGGGCTCTGGTCTATAGTAGTACCACTATATAGGGAATAGGGCTCTGGTCTATAGTTGTGCACTATGTAGGGAATAGGGCTCTGGTCTATAGTTGTGCACTATGTAGGGAATAGGGCTCTGGTCTATAGTAGTGCACTATTTAGGGAATAGGGCTCTGGTCTATAGTAGTGCACTATGTAGGGAATAGGGCTCTGGTCTATAGTAGTGCACTATGTAGGGAATAGGGCTCTGGTCTATAGTAGTGCACTATGTAGGGAATAGGGCTCTGGTCTATAGTAGTGCACTATGTAGGGAATAGGGCTCTGGTCTATAGTAGTGCACTATGTAGGGAATAGGGCTCTGGTCTATAGTAGTGCACTATGTAGGGAAGAGGGCTCTGGTCTATAGTAGTGCACTACATAGGGAATAGAGTGCCATTTGGAACGCAACCCATAGATATTGAAATTGTACGGTTGCAGATTCACGCACAGAACTAAATGTATTCTGCCAAAGGCAATGTTAATTACTGGAGCCTTGCAATATGGAGAACGTCTCTTTGGGTTTTCAAGGAAATGTTTGTTGGCAATAAAACACAAACAAACCTTCTTTGTCACATACAGACATAATTACATGAGATGAATACTCATTACAGTGGGATTAATCCTCATTACACTAGATGAATACTCATTACAGTGGGATTAATCTTCATTATACCGGATGGATCCTAATTTCACTAGATTAATCCTCATTACACTGGATTAACCCTCATTACACCGGATTAATCCTCATTGCGCCGGATTAATCCTCATTACACCGGATTAATCCTCATTACACCGGATTAATCCTCATTACACCGGATTAATCCTCATTACACCGGATTAATCCTCATTACACTGGATTAATCCTCATTACACCGGATTAATCCTCATTGCGCCAGATTAATCCTCATTACACCGGATTAATCCTCATTACACTGGATTAATCCTCATTACACCGGATTAACCCTCATTACACCGGATTAATCCTCATTACACCGGATTAACCCTCATTTCACCGGATTAACCCTCATTACACCGGATTAATCCTCATTACACCGGATTAATCCTCATTACACCGGATTAACCCTCATTACACCGGATTAACCCTCATTACACCGGATTAATCCTCATTACACCGGATTAATCCTCATTACACCGGATTAACCCTCATTGCGCCAGATTAATCCTCATTACACCGGATTAATCCTCATTACACCGGATTAATCCTCATTTCACTGGATTAACCCTCATTACACCGGATAAATCCTCATTGCGCCAGATGAATACTCATTACACCGGATTAATCCTCATTACACCGGATTAATCCTCATTACACTGGATTAACCCTCATTACACCGGATTAATCCTCATTACACCGGATTAATCCTCATTACACCGGATTAACCCTCATTACACCGGATTAATCCTCATTACACCGGATTAATCCTCATTACACTGGATTAATCCTCATTACACCGGATTAATCCTCATTACACTGGATTAATCCTCATTACACCGGATTAATCCTCATTACACCGGATTAATCCTCATTACACTGGATTAATACTAATTTAATTTCTAATTTCATCAAGGATGTTGCAATGTGTCAAAGAAACCGCACTAACAAACTCAGGCACACAGCCAATTATTTGCATGGAAATGTGAACAATTAGATTCTGATGAAATAGGAAAGTCTATTTCTCTCTCTGTAACACATTTCAATTCAGTGCTCTTAGACAGGCAGCTGCTCTGCCGAGTGCCTGACAACCTTGCAGTTCAAATTATGCTATGATGTGTTCACTCTCAGACAAGGCTGTAGGCTTCGTTACTCCATGCGTTTGTTTGCTCTCACTCTCACATTCATTTAAAAAAGTCAAGTTTTCAAGATATTGGACTTTTAAGAAGCAAAAGTGTCACCTGACTGTCACGGATCACCCCCGGTACTAACGTTCATTCTGTTCACCGGTTCCCGGAGGTCTACGTCACCGGCTTTCTAGGCTTCACTGAACGTGATTCATTATCATCAACCCCGGACTGTCTTGTCTGATTACACACAACCTGGTTCCCATTTCCCCTGATTAGTATGTTATATATGTGCCCTCTGTTCCCTCTGTCTTCGTCGGTTACTGCTCCCATGTCCGTTGGTGGTGCGAGTACCTATGAGTTGGTGCGAGTACCTATGAGTTGGTGCGAGTACCTATGAGTTGGTGCGAGTACCTATGAGTTGGTGCGAGTACCTATGAGTTGGTGCGAGTACCTATGAGTTGGTGCGAGTACCTATGAGTTGGTGCGAGTACCTATGAGTTGGTGCGAGTACCTATGAGTTGGTGCGAGTACCTATGAGTTGGTGCGAGTACCTATGAGTTGGTGCAGCTGTTAGGCTGCGTGTTTTCTATATTGTGTATTACGGGTATCTTGTCGTTCAACGAGGTTCACGCTCGCTCTTTTGTTTGGGTACAACCCGGTGTTTTTGTATACCTGTTTGTTTTGGGTGTATTAAAAACCTCTATTGTGTATTCCTGCGCCTGTCTCTAAAATCCTTTATACCAACGTGACACGGACACATCATTTTGTATCATCATGATGATGTGGCCGGTGACAGTGGACGAATAAGAAAATACCAAAATATAGTTTGAGTGGATTTTCCCTTTTATACATTTTCTCTCTCTCTCTCTGCCTAAAATGATTCGGAGAGTTTTGAAATAGCCGAACTGTGGTTCGTGTGGTAATACTGAATGCTGGTATTTTAATGTGGAGAGGGCAGTGTGTGGAAAGGTTGCTACATGCTAGGCATTCCTAATGAAAGATGTGTAGTAGGAAGCAAGAGTCAAATGTACAGGAAATGTGTGGATTACAATTTCCACAGAAATGCTGTGTAATTGTTATTACCATGGTTTAGCCACACTAAGACATTGTTTTCAAAACATGTGTTCTGCAGTGAGGGCACAATAATGATTTCAAAAGTATCATATCTAGGCCTGTTGAATTTGAGTCAACTTAGATATTTCTTCCTGAGCTTGAAAGTTCTAGTAGGTTACAAGTCCTTGCTCTCTCCACTGGGACACTTGATATGTTGTGATTAAGGCACATTATTTCATATTTATTATCTTCTACCGGCTACGGTGGGTATATGACAGGCTTATGATCAGTGGGGTAAACCAGAGAAAGTACTACTTAAGTAGTATTTTGGTGTATCAATACTTTAATTTACTATTTATAGTTTTTGAATACTTTTAATTTTACTTAGCTACAGTCCTGAAGAAAATAATGTACTTTATACATTTTTCCTGACGTTACAAGTTTGATAATCTGGTACTTTTTCCATCGCTGGTTATGATTGCCGCATTCAAAACAACTGGGAACCTGGAAATCTCCAACTTCAGTGCGTTCAAGGCAACTGGGAACTCTGGGGGAAAAAACGAGCTCCAACTGGATTTTTTCCCCTCGTGATTACAGCCTTCTCTCATCGCTGCAACTCCCCAATGGGTTCGGGAGAGGCAAAGGTCGGGTCATGCTTCCTCGAAAACATGACCCGCCAAAGCCACGCTTCTTAACTTCTTGACGCTAGGGGTCAGATTTATTTATTTTTAAATAACGTTCCCAAGGTAAACGGACTATTTCTCAGGTCCAGATCGTAGACAATGCATACAATTTACAGATTAAGATAGAAAACACCCCAAAGTTTCCAAAACTGTCAAAATATTGTCTGAGTATAACAAAACTGATTCTGCATGCGAAAACCTGAGGAAATCTAACCCAGAAGTGACTTTTTTTAAATCTGTGTTTAATTTCCCGTCTTTCTTCCATTTAAAGGGGTATCAACCAGATTCATTTTCCAATGGCTTCCTCAGGCTGTGACCAGGCTTTAGACATAGTTTCAGGCTTTTATTTTGAAAAATTAGCGAGATTTTTCAAAACTAGTCAGGTGTCCTCCGAATAGTTCCTGCGCGCGAGAGGGGTAGCTCTCCATTTTCTTTCTCTCTTTTATTGAATAGGTTACGGTCCGTTGAAATATTATCGATTATGTTTGTTAACAACCTGAGGATTGATTATAAAAAACATTTGACATGTTTCTACGAACATTACAGATACTTTTTGGAATTTGTCGAACGGCACGAGGCTTTGGTTTTCTCAACATAACACGCAACCCAAATGGCGTTTTTTCGTGATAAAAGTAATATTTATCGAACAAAAAGAACATTTGTTGTGTAACTGGGAGTCTCGTGAGTGCAAATATCTGAAGATTATCAAAGGTAAGCGATTAATTGTATTGCTTTTCTGACTTTCGTGACCATGCTAATTTAGGGCTAGCTGTTCTAGCATTGATTGATACACTCACAAAAGCTTGGATTGCTTTCGCTGTAAAGCATATTTTCAAAATCTGGCATGATAGGTGGATTAACAACAAGCTAAACTGTGTTTTGGTATATTTCACTTGTGATTGCATGATTATAAATATTTTTAGTAATATTTGGCGCCCTGCAATTCAGGTGTTTAATAAAATGATTCCGCTAAAGGGATCCGTAGCGCAAAGAAGTTAACACCCGCTCGCTTAACCCAGAAGCCAGCTGCACCAGTGTGTTGGAGGAAACACCATTCAACTGACGACCGGAGTCAGCCTGCAGGCACCCAGCCTGCCACAAGGAGTCACTACAGGACGATGAGCCAAGCAAAGCCCCTCCCCCAGCCACAGAGATACCGGGACGAGATCCTGAGACCCATTGTTGTGCCATTCATCCGCTGCCATCACCTCATGTTTCAGCATGATAATGCACGGCCCCATGTTGTAAGGATTTCTACACAATTCCTGGAATCTAAAAATGTCCTAGTTCTTCCATGGCCAACATTCCACAGGCCACAATCAGCTTGATCAACTCTATGTGAAGGAGATAGTGGTATCTGGTGAGACCACTATCTCCTTTTTTGATTCACATCCCTAACTTTTTGTTTTTAAAGGTATCTGTGCCCAGTCATGTGAAATCCATAGATTAGAGCCTAATGCATTTATTTCATATGACTGATTTCCTTTATATGAACTATAAATCAGTAAAATCTTTGAAATTGTTGCATTATGCATTTATATTTTTTGAACAGTGCTTATTTTGATAATCATTATCACCGTAATCGCTAATATAGCTGACTTTTAGCCTACCTTAATATATTTTGTCGATGATTGTGACGTCGACAGATTGACTTTAGATGCAGTATAACTTTAGCCAGCTACCTTAGATTGAGGGTACCACCACATTTTAGCTAGCGAACATTAGCATCGCTAGCTATTTTTGAATAACTTTGCTAGCAACAGTGATAGCAACATTGGCATCGCTCTAGATTAAACTAGACGACATCAAAATATGTAAAAAGTTTTTTTTCTACTAATTATTTGCCTACTTTAGCAATGTCATCATATTTCCATGCCACTATAAGTTTGTGTAATTCAGACAAAACAGTCAATTAGCCTCCCAGGTGTAACCCACGTCTAGGGCACAAAATAAATTTTGGATGCAGCAGTGTACTAACTAGCACCAGCAAACCAAAACCATCCCAGTGGCCATAACAAAACATCACAGTTGGTTGTATAGTGTAACAGCGTCACTGGCCTGAATCTAATTTGAGACAGGCAGTCTACATCTGTAAAGCTTTCAAACAAGATTACGTTATTTCTCAAACTAGGTCTATAATTGAGGGATGATAACAACCGTTGACCCCGTTTTTCTATTAGACAAATTGCACAGTTGGGTGACAGTCTAATCCCCTGGTCAAGAACGGATGCCGGAACCTACCAGAAGGAGCAAAAGTGGGTATCATAACATTGTCCTGCAATGTTTTAGCAACTTTGTACTTGCTATTTTCACAGCTTGTCAGGCAAGACCTCTGGATAAAAGTGTCATGCGACCACATGTACCCTTGTGACACCTCCTCCGTTGTTGCCGGTCTCCCTCAACTCCTATGAAAAGGACACGCCATCGATAAGACCTCTGATAGTGACCTAAGTTACTGCCCTGATGACGGCTTCTTCAACAACAACAGGTCATGTGTGTTATGTGAAAAGGTGTATTTAAAGAAATATCCGGGTTGATCAACTAGCAGGCTAATTCCTCAGTCAAGCTGTTACAGTACTGTTCAACTAGTACAATCAGTTTGGTTGTGAAGTGCATTAGCAAAAAAACATTGTCCTTTCTTTAGAACAAAAATGTAATTGACCACTTGGCTGTCCTATTATATCACCCTGTCACAGGTCCTCCCGGTCAACACCACCTCGTAAGATTGCTTTCTGCAGGTGTTAGAAAGATGTCCAGTTTGCAGCTGAACATGCAGCATAGTGAAGACCAGCAAGGGGGCCCTCCTCCACATCATCTAGACATCCCCTCGCTGTGAGCTATCGTATGAATGGAACAGTCAGCCACAAGCTGGCAAATATCTGGTCAGCAACCTTCACCTATCAGTGGCAAAAACAGCTTTCACAGGCTCATCATTTGTACAAATACAGCAGGAAACCCACTTCATTACTTTGATAACCCAATTGTGAAACATAATTGTTGTTGGTTGTTACTGCATTGTCCGAAACTAGAAGCACAAGCATTTCACTACACTCGCATTAACATCTGCTAACCATGTGTATGTGACAAATACAATTTGATTTGATTTAATGGATGTAAACCAGGGCTGCCCAACCCTCTTCCTGGAGATCTACTGTCCTGTAGGTTATCAGTCCAACCCTCTTCCTGGAGATCTACTGTCCTGTAGGTTATCAGTCCAACCCTCTTCCTGGAGATCTACTGTCCTGTAGGTTTTCAGTCCAACCCTCTTCCTATAGATCTACTGTCCTGTTACAGTCCAACCCTCTTCCTGGAGATCTACTGTCCTGTTACAGTCCAACCCTCTTCCTGGAGATCTACTGTCCTGTAGGTTTACAGCCCAACCCTCTTCCTGGAGATCTACTGTCCTGTAGGTTATCAGTCCAACCCTCTTCCTGGAGATCTACTGTCCTGTAGGTTATCAGTCCAACCCTCTTCCTGGAGAGCTACTGTCCTGTAGGTTATCAGTCCAACCCTCTTCCTGGAGATCTACTGTCCTGTAGGTTTTCAGTCCAACCCTCTTCCTGGAGATCTACTGTCCTGTAGGTTTTCAGCCCAACCCTCTTCCTGGAGATCTACTGTCCTGTAGGTTATCAGTCCAACCCTCTTCCTGGAGATCTACTGTCCTGTAGGTTTTCAGTCCAACCCTCTTCCTGGAGATCTACTGTCCTGTAGGTTTTCAGTCCAACCCTCTTCCTGGAGATCTACTGTCCTGTAGGTTATCAGTCTCCACTTGGGGGGTTAGGTTTGACTCCACTGGGGGGGGTTAGGTTTGACTCCACTGGGGGGGTTAGGTTTGACTCCACTGGGGGGGTTAGGTGTGACTCCACTGGGGGGGGTTAGGTTTGACTCCACTGGGGGGGGGTTAGGTTTGACTCCACTGGGGGGGGGGTTAGGTTTGACTCCACTGGGGGGGGGGTTAGGTTTGACTCCACTGGGGGGGGTTAGGTTTGACTCCACTGGGGGGGGTTAGGTTTGACTCCACTGGGGGGGGTTAGGTTTGACTCCACTGGGGGGGTTAGGTTTGACTCCACTGGGGGGGGTTAGGTTTGACTCCACTGGGGGGGTTAGGTGTGACTCCACTGGGGGGGGTTAGGTTTGACTCCACTGGGGGGGGGTTAGGTTTGACTCCACTGGGGGGGGGTTAGGTTTGACTCCACTGGGGTCCCATAACAAAACTGGAGAAAAAATGCTTCTCATCTCCACTGTGCATCGTTCAGGAGAGAATACTGTCTTACCTGCCTCAACAAAGGCCCATGCGGGGAGTTTATGCCCCCTGCATCGGCTAAAGATCAGTGGACAGTGTTTAGGGGGCAGGGAAAAGTGTTCATCTGCCTCGGGCCAAATGCTATGATCCTCCTTCATTTGCTCCGACAGTCCTCATGCACCAAATACACATACCATGTTGGGTCAATATGTACTGTATCTTTTACCCAGTGCTCATTTGGAATGTGACATTCTGCCTTACTGTCACATGTCCATTAGTATGGGTGGGTGTGTGTGTGTGTGTGTGTGTGTTTAATGGGGGGTGTGTATAAATACTAAACCGTAATGATTTCAGTCGAAGGGAAAATGTTAATCACAACATATTCCCACATTCATTTAGACTGTTTAGTTACGGAGAGACAGGTTCCTTGATGAGAGGCTTTTTTCTTTTGAATGCTGACATTTTGAAGTCTGAACTGTGTGTGTGTGTGTATATTTATATATACAGTATATATTTATTTATATATATATATATATATACATAAAGGTAAAGAAATAAATTAAAACATATATTTGTGTACATCACCATCATCTTTGAAACACCAGCGCTGTTTAAATAAATCCAACCTCTCCACCTCTACCTGCCTTCCTCCAGCTGTCCTGCAGTTGTCTTCCAGCTGTCCTCCAGTTGTCCTCCAGCTGTCCTCCAGTTGTCCTTTAGCTGTCCTCCAGCAGTCCTCCAGCAGTCCTGCAGTTGTCTTCCAGCTGTCCTCCAGTTGTCCTCCAGCTGTCCTCCAGTTGTCCTTTAGCTGTCCTCCAGTTGTCATCCGGCTGTCCTGCAGTTGTCTTCCAGCTGTCCTCCAGTTGTCCTCCAGCTGTCCTCCAGTTGTCCTTTAGCTGTCCTCCAGTTGTCATCCGGCTGTCCTCCAGCTGTCCTCCAGTTGTCCTTTAGCTGTCCTCCAGTTGTCATCCGGCTGTCCTGCAGTTGTCTTCCAGCTGTCCTCCAGTTGTCCTCCAGCTGTCCTCCAGTTGTCCTTTTGCTGTCCTCCAGCTGTCATCCGGCTGTCCTCCGGATGTCCTCCGGCTGTCCTCCAGCTGTCTTCCGGCTGTCCTCCGGTTGTCTTCCGGCTGTCCTCCGGTTGTCTTCCGGCTGTCCTCCGGCTGTCCTCCGGTTGTCTTCCGGCTGTCCTCCGGTTGTCTTCCGGCTGTCCTCCGGTTGTCTTCCGGCTGTCCTCCGGCTGTCCTCCAGCTGTCCTTTAGCTGTCCTCCAGCTGTCCTCCGGCTGTCCTCCAGCTGTCCTCCGGCTGTCCTCCAGTTGTCTTCCGGCTGTCCTCCGGTTGTCTTCCGGCTGTCCTCCAGCTGTCTTCCGGCTGTCCTCCGGCTGTCCTCCACCTGTCTTCCGGCTGGCCCTCCAGCTGTCTTCCGGCTGTCTTCCAGCTGTCCTCCAGCTGTCCTCCGGCTGTCCTCCAGCTGTCCTCCGGCTGTCTTCCAGCTGTCCTCCAGCTCTCCTCCAGCTGTCCTCTAGTTGTCCTCCAGCTCTCCTCCAGCTGTCCTCTAGTTGTCCTCCAGCTGTCCTCCAGCTGTCCTCCAGCTGTCCTCTAGTTGTCCTCTAGCTGTCCTCCAGCTGTCCTCCAACTGCCATCCGGCTGTCCTCCAGCTGTCCTCCGGCTGTCCTCCGGCTGTCCTCCGGCTGTCTTCCGGCTGTCCTCCGGCTGTCCTCCGGCTGTCCTCCGGCTGTCTTCCGGCTGTCCTCCGGTTGTCTTCCGGCTGTCCGCCAGCTGTCCTAATGACTGCTGGAAGGAGCACAGCCGAGATGGGCTGCAGATTTCACGCCAACCTGGCACTCACTGATCTCAGAGTCTCTGAATTTAAACGTTATGTTTACTGTGATAGAAGCAGAATTCAATATATTGCCATTGCAAGAACCCCCCCCCCTCCACCCCACCCACCCCCAAAAAATTAAATGTGCCCCTTTAGGATAAAGTGACTAACTGCCAATGTTAATAGAACAGTGACTGTGTGTGTTCACAGAAACATGTACGGAGCCAGCACATGGAGACTAGCAAGATGATGTGATGAAGTTCAGACTGACAGACGGTCTTGACACTAATGTCTCTGAATGGACAGAGACCTGGCACTCTGACAGACAGGCTAGATACTGATGTCTCTGATACTGATGTCTCTGAATGGAGAGAGACCTGGCACTCTGACAGACAGGCTAGATACTGATGTCTCTGAATGGACAGAGACCTGGCACTCTGACAGACAGGCTAGATACTGATGTCTCTGAATGGACAGAGACCTGGCACTCTGACAGACAGGCTAGATACTGATGTCTCTGAATGGAGAGAGACCTGACACTCTGACAGACAGGCTAGATACTGATGTCTCTGATACTGATGTCTCTGAATGGAGAGAGACCTGGCACTGACAGACAGGCTAGATACTGATGTCTCTGAATGGACAGAGACCTGGCACTCTGACAGACAGGCTAGATACTGATGTCTCTGAATGGACAGAGACCTGGCACTCTGACAGACAGGCTAGATACTGATGTCTCTGAATGGAGAGAGACCTGACACTCTGACAGACAGGCTAGATACTGATGTCTCTGATACTGATGTCTCTGAATGGAGAGAGACCTGGCACTGACAGACAGGCTAGATACTGATGTCTCTGAATGGACAGAGACCTGGCACTCTGACAGACAGGCTAGATACTTATGTCTCTGAATGGACAGAGACCTGGCACTCTGACAGACAGGCTAGATACTGATGTCTCTGAATGGACAGAGACCTGGCACTCAGACAGACAGGCTAGATACTAATGTCTCTGAATGGACAGAGACCTGGCACTCTGACAGACAGGCTAGATACTGATGTCTCTGAATGGAGAGAGACCTGGCACTCTGACAGACAGGCTAGATACTGATGTATCTGATACTGATGTCTCTGAATGGAGAGAGACCTGGCACTCTGACAGACAGGCTAGATACTGATGTCTCTGAATGGAGAGAGACCTGGCACTCTGACAGACAGGCTAGATACTGATGTCTCTGAATGGAGAGAGACCTGGCACTCTGACAGACAGGCTAGATACTGATGTCTCTGAATGGACAGAGACCTGGCACTCTGGCAGACAGGCTAGATACTGATGTCTCTGAATGGACAGAGACCTGGCACTCTGACAGACAGGCTAGATACTGATGTCTCTGAATGGACAGAGACCTGGCACTCTGACAGACAGGCTAGATACTGATGTCTCTGAATGGACAGAGACCTGGCACTCTGGCAGACAGAATAGTTACTGATGTCTCTGAATGGACAGAGACCTGGCACTTTGCATTCAAATTTTACTAGACACAACTTTTACTTGTATTGTCTTTTTTATTATTGAATTGAATGTTTTTCAGTCAGCAAGGGGAGGGAGAAATCTTCTGTATTCTGCACCAGGATCAGGGAAATCCTGTTGTATAGGGGACACCACACACGTATGACCACTCGGACATGTTACCATGGTAACCCCATTAACGCCACACAGGGAGATATGACCACTCTGACATGTTACCATGGTAACCCCATTAACGCCACACAGGAAGATATGACCACTCTGACATGTTACCATGGTAAACCCATTACCGCCACACAGGGAGATATGACCACTCTGACATGTTACCATGGTAACCCCATTACCACCACACAGAAAGATATGACCACTCGGACATGTTACCATGGTAACCCCATTACCACCACACAGGAAGATATGACCACTCGGACATGTTACCATGGTAACCCCATTACCACCACACAGGAAGATATGACCACTCTGACATGTTACCATGGTAACCCCATTACTGCCACACAGGGAGATATGACCACTCTGACATGTTACCATGGTAAACCCATTACCGCCACACAGGGAGATATGACCACTCTGACATGTTACCATGGTAACCCCATTACCACCACACAGGGAGATATGACCACTCTGACATGTTACCATGGTAAACCCATTACCGCCACACAGGGAGATATGACCACTCTGACATGTTACCATGGTAACCCCATTACTGCCACACAGGGAGATATGACCACTCTGACATGTTACCATGGTAACCCCATTACCACCACACAGGGAGATATGACCACTCTGACATGTTACCATGGTAAACCCATTACCGCCACACAGGGAGATATGACCACTCTGACATGTTACCATGGTAACCCCATTACTGCCACACAGGGAGATATGACCACTCTGACATGTTACCATGGTAACCCCATTACCACCACACAGGAAGATATGACCACTCTGACATGTTACCATGGTAACCCCATTACCGCCACACAGGGAGATATGACCACTCTGACATGTTTCCATGGTAACCCCATTACTAGCAGACAAAATGCTGACAGGCCCAGTACCTGTATCGGCTGGGAATGACAATGAAAGATGCACATTGTTGAATTAGCAGAACACTTCTTCTATGATATTATGTAAAGGGTTGTTCATTCTACATGGACCTGTTACTACATTTGAAAGTTATCTAAACATTTAGTTTAGAATATCTACATAAATTCAGTAATTGCATTTCTCTCTTATTTCTCTGTACACTCTTCTCCCCATAGGAGAACCCTTTCAATGAAAATTTTTGGTTTCAGGTAGAACACCCATTGGGTTCCATGTAGAACCATTTCCACAGATGGTTCTACATGGAACACACAACAGTTTAACCTGGAACCAAACAGGGTTATCCTATGTGGACAGACAAATAACCTCTTTCTTCTAAGAGCGTAGGCTACCTAATGAAGCGTCCTCCGACATCTCACCATACACCATACAAAACTCTGCTACGTAGAGCCATTATTGCATGGAACGTCCTTCCATCTCATACTGCTCAAATAAACAGCAAACCTGGTTTCAAAAAACAGATAAAGCAACACCTCACAGCACCACGCCTCTCCTCTATTGGACCTAGACAGTTTGTGTGTATCTATTGATATGTAGGCTACGTGTGCCATTGTCTTTATTGATGGAGTTCTGTCCCGGAGCTGTTATTGTCTATTAATGTTCTGCATTATGTCATGTTTCATGTTTTGTGTGGACCCCCAGGAAGAGTAGCTGCTCCTTTTAGCAACAGCTAATGAGGATCCTAATAAAATACCAAACACAATCTGTCTGTAGTTATTGAACTCAACCTGCAGGAGGTTTTGTTTGTCGTGATTGAGTGGGGTGAAACAGCTGCGGACAAGGCACTGACAGATGGGTGTGTCTTGATGGTGGCAAGGACATGCCCGAGAAACGCCCGCATCAAACCACCCCTCCCAACAAGTCAACTCACGTTTGGCTTCTGTCATGGCTGCCACTATTTCTTGACGAGCCCAAAAAACAAGGTCAAATCAGAGGTCGCTTTTAGCCTTTAAAGGGTTAGCAGTGGAGATAGCAGCAATACGTTTGTCCCCATAAACACTGTCCCTCCTAGGGATGCTTATTGAGATGACACTAACAAAGGCCCACATTCTCCCTTCTTGTCATGTCCTTTTCATATAATTTACACGCAGATAATACACCGACACGGACATCAAACGTTAAACACACCCCCCCCCCCCGCCAATCCCCAATAGGCTTATTTTATAATATATTTACAAAAGGAACGTTTTAGAGATTACAGTTGACAGAAGTCACTTCTCCGTTTTTTTTCCCCCTGAATCCTCACAGCCTGTGGAACCTTAAAGATAGGACGGGTGTTTTGGGTTTAGGGACGATAAAAAAAGGTAAATGGCAAAACCATTCCGATGCTATCTTCTGTCATGCCAAGTAAACAAGCACAACAACAATAAACCTGAACAACATCTGGGAAGTTACTATATAGGACATGCACAAATATAAACTTTTAGAAGAGGTCTAAAGGGCAAAGAAATGTAGACATGAGTTCAAATCAAATACAGTCACTTTTGTTATTTTTACAAACATCTTTCAATAAATGTGGTCGGGGAATATTCTTTGTCCTCAGACAGAAATTATAGTGAAAAGGATTGATTTAAATTGTCAACACTCGAATAGTTGATCTTCTTAGCATATTTAGTAGAGCTAATTAGCATATTATGGCATAATGTATTACCATATTATAGCATAGCTTATTAGCATATTACAGCATAGCTTATTAGCATATTATAGCATGGGTTATTCACTTATTATAGCATATCTTATTAGCATATTATAGCATAGCGTATTAGCATATTATACCATAGCTTATTAGCGTATTATAGTGTAGCTTATTAGCATATTATAGCATTGCTTATTAGCATAATACAGCATAGCTTATTAGCGTATTCTAGCATAGCTTATTAGCGTATTATACCGTGGCTTATTAGCATATTATAGCATAGCTTATTAGCGTATTATACCGTAGCTTATTAGCATATTATAGCATATTAGACAGGCAACACTGATTTTGTGGCTTGGCTTCAGTCCAGATGGGAGAAAAATATACTTTTTTGCAGAGAAAATGTAAAGTGTTTTTTACATAGCTTGGTCAAACTGACAGATATAGGAGAGGTCAAACGCTCCAGTGGCCAGATCCCCTTGGCCCAAGTCTGTCAACATTATCTGATCGGATTTCAGCAATCAGGTAGGATTAAATGCATAAAATAAAATGGGTGTCAATCCGCGATACTCATATTAGTATGACGTGTTATGCTTGGTGTGGTTACTTAAGACAGAAGAAGTTACTTAAGGCAAAAAAAACTAAAGTAGGATGGTTGCTAACGTTAGCCACCTAGCTAATGTTAGGCACAACAAAATTTGAACTCGGAACATATCAGACGTTTGCAAATGTGTAACATATTGTACGATTTGCAATTCGTGTCATACAGTATTGTACCAAAATACAATTCATAACATTTCAAATGAATTAAAATTCATAACATATCTTAGGAAATGCATGATGGACATCCAGCAACAAAAAAAACACATACCATACGAAACGTAACATGTCATACTAATTGGAGTATATCGGATTAACATTTACTATGTTACATCTACCGCTGAGTCCAGATTGTAATTGTGTACTTAGAAATGTATGATATGTGCCCATTGATTCTTGAAGAATATAACTTATGAGTTTAGTTCAGCTGTCACACTCCATCAAAACCCAAAATATAAGCTTGTTTTACTCCAATGTTTGTAAAACAAAGTACATGTAAACAAACTGTATAGCCCTCTCAAAACAGAGTTAAAACGATCATGGTAATCTTATGAATGGTCTAGTTCTTACACGCATAGCTCTGTCTACGAATAGCCATAACATATTCTCCATCCTCGTCCCCTCAGATTTCACCTAAAAAAGTGGCGGGTTATTGTTTCAACTATTGATTGGCCACTTCACTTCCAACTCAATGACAGGTAACAACCCTTTTTAGTGTTTTATTTAACTAGGCAAGTCAGTTTAGAAGAAATTCTTATTTTCAATGATGGTCTAGGAACAGTGGGTTAACTGCCTTGTTCAGGGAGCAGAACGACAGATTTGTACCTCGTCAGCTCGGGGATTTGAACTTGCAACCTTTCGGTTACCAGTGCAACGCTCTAACCACTAGGCTACCCTGCCTCCCCATCAGGTAACAACCCTTTATGGAAGCCTTTTTTTTCTAAGAGTGTCGCCAATCCGAGCCGATCTCCACAGCTTTGTCAGTCAGGATTTGACTACTCTCTAAGCTATGCAGCCTTGTTCAGGTCTATGAGGTCTGTTAGGTGTTGTGATGTCGCCAAATCAATCTCCACAGCTTTGTCAGTCAGGGTTTGACTACTCTCTAAGCTATGCAGCCTTGTTCAGGTCTATGAGGTCTGTTAGGTGTTGTGATGTCGCCAAATCAATCTCCACAGCTTTGTCAGTCAGGATTTGACTACTCTCTAAGCTATGCAGCCTTGTTCAGGTCTATGAGGTCTGTAAGCTGATCTCCACAGCTTTGTCAGTCAAAATAGCTTCCAATACTCTACTCAGCAAACTGGATGCAGTCTATCACAGTGCCATCCGTTTTGTTACTAAAGAACCTTATACGACCCACCACTGCAACCTGTATGCCCTAGTCGGCTGGCCCTCGCTACATGTTCGTCGTCAGACCCACTGGCTCCAGGTCATCTACAAGGCTATGCTAGGTAAAGTGCCGCCTTATCTCAGTTCACTGGTCACGATGGCTACACCCACCCGTAGCACGCGCTCCAGCAGGTGTATCTCACTGATCATCCCTAAAGCCAAAACCTCATTTGGACGCCTTTCCTTCCAGTTCTCTGCTGCCTGCGACTGGAACGAATTGCAAAAATCTCTGAAGTTGGAGACTTTTATCTCCCTCAACAACTTTAAAAATCTGCTATCCGAGCAGCTAACCGATCGCTGCAGCTGTACATAGTCCATCTGTAAACTACCCACCCAATTTACCTACCCCACCCCCCATACTGCTTTTATTTATTTACTTTTCTGCTCTTTTGCACACCAGTATCTCTTCTTGCACATGATCATCTGATGATTTATCACTCCAGTGTTAATCTGCTAAATTGTAATTACTCGATTTATTGCCTACCTCATGCCTTTTGCACACATTGTATATAGATTCTCTTTTTCCTACCATGTTATTGACTTGTTTATTGTTTACTCCATGTGTAACTCTGTGTTGTTGTCTGTTCACACTGCTATGCTTTATCTTGGCCAGGTCGCAGTTGCAAATGAGAACTTGTTCTCAACTAGCCTACCTGGTTAAATAAAGGTGAAATAAAAAATAAAATAAAAAGGGTTTGACTACTCTCTAAGCTATGCAGCCTTGTTCAGGTCTATGAGGTCTGTTAGGTGTTGTGATGTCGCCAAGCCGATCTCCAAAGCTTTGTCAGTCAGGGCTCTGTTGTAATGTTGCTCTGTTGTAATGTTGTAATGTTGCCCTGTTGTAATGTTGCTCTGTTGTAATGTTGTAATGTTGCTCTGTTGTAATGTTGTAATGTTGCTCTGTTGTAATGTTGTAATGTTGTAATGTTGTAATGTTGCCCTGTTGTAATGTTGTAATGTTGTAATGTTGTAATGTTGTAATGTTGTAATGTTGTAATGTTGTAATGTTGCCCTGTTGTAATGTTGTAATGTTGTAATGTTGTAATGTTGTAATGTTGTAATGTTGCCCTGTTGTAATGTTGTAATGTTGTAATGTTGTAATGTTGTAATGTTGCTCTGTTGTAATGTTGTAATGTTGCTCTGTTGTAATGTTGCTCTGTTGTAATGTTGCTCTGTTGTAATGTTGTAATGTTGTGATGTTGCTCTGTTGTAATGTTGTAATGTTGCCCTGTTGTAATGTTGTAATGTTGCCCTGTTGTAATGTTGTAATGTTGTAATGTTGCTCTGTTGTAATGTTGTAATGTTGCTCTGTTGTAATGTTGCTCTGTTGTAATGTTGCTCTGTTGTAATGTTGTAATGTTGTAATGTTGTAATGTTGTGATGTTGTAATGTTGCTCTGTTGTCATGTTGTCATGTTGTCATGTTGTCATGTTGTCATGTTGCTCTGTTGTAATGTTGTAATGTTGCCCTGTTGTAATGTTGTAATGTTGCCCTGTTGTAATGTTGTAATGTTGCTCTGTTGTAATGTTGTAATGTTGCCCTGTTGTAATGTTGTAATGTTGCTCTGTTGTAATGTTGTAATGTTGCTCTGTTGTAATGTTGTAATGTTGTAATGTTGCCCTGTTGTAATGTTGTAATGTTGCTCTGTTGTAATGTTGTAATGTTGTAATGTTGCCCTGTTGTAATGTTGCTCTGTTGTAATGTTGCCCTGTTGTAATGTTGCCCTGTTGTAATGTTGTAATGTTGTAATGTTGTAATGTTGTAATGTTGCCCTGTTGTAATGTTGCCCTGTTGTAATGTTGCCCTGTTGTGATGTTGTAATGTTGTAATGTTGTAATGTTGCTCTGTTGTAATGTTGTAATGTTGCTCTGTTGTAATGTTGTAATGTTGTAATGTTGCCCTGTTGCTCTGTTGTAATGTTGTAATGTTGTGATGTTGCTCTGTTGTAATGTTGTAATGTTGTAATGTTGCCCTGTTGTAATGTTGCTCTGTTGTAATGTTGTAATGTTGTAATGTTGTAATGTTGCTCTGTTGTAATGTTGTAATGTTGTAATGTTGTCATGTTGTCATGTTGTAATGTTGTCATGTTGTAATGTTGTAATGTTGCTCTGTTGTAATGTTGTAATGTTGCCCTGTTGTAATGTTGTAATGTTGCTCTGTTGTAATGTTGTAATGTTGCTCTGTTGTAATGTTGTGATGTTGCTCTGTTGTAATGTTGTAATGTTGTAATGTTGCTCTGTTGTAATGTTGTAATGTTGCTCTGTTGTAATGTTGTAATGTTGCTCTGTTGTAATGTTGCTCTGTTGTCATGTTGTAATGTTGTAATGTTGCTCTGTTGTAATGTTGTAATGTTGTAATGTTGTAATGTTGCTCTGTTGTAATGTTGTCATGTTGCTCTGTTGTAATGTTGTAATGTTGTAATGTTGCTCTGTTGTAATGTTGTCATGTTGCTCTGTTGTAATGTTGTAATGTTGTAATGTTGTAATGTTGCTCTGTTGTAATGTTGTAATGTTGTAATGTTGTAATGTTGCCCTGTTGTAATGTTGCTCTGTTGTAATGTTGCTCTGTTGTAATGTTGTAATGTTGTAATGTTGCCCTGTTGTAATGTTGCTCTGTTGTAATGTTGCTCTGTTGTAATGTTGTAATGTTGTAATGTTGTAATGTTGCTCTGTTGTAATGTTGTAATGTTGTAATGTTGTGATGTTGTAATGTTGTAATGTTGTAATGTTGTAATGTTGCCCTGTTGTAATGTTGCTCTGTTGTAATGTTGCTCTGTTGTAATGTTGTAATGTTGTAATGTTGTAATGTTGCCCTGTTGTAATGTTGTAATGTTGTGATGTTGTGATGTTGTAATGTTGTAATGTTGTAATGTTGCCCTGTTGTAATGTTGTAACGTTGCTCTGTTGTAATGTTGCTCTGTTGTAATGTTGTAATGTTGTAATGTTGTGATGTTGTAATGTTGTAATGTTGCCCTGTTGTAATGTTGTAATGTTGTAATGTTGTAATGTTGTAATGTTGCCCTGTTGTAATGTTGTAATGTTGCCCTGTTGTAATGTTGTAATGTTGCCCTGTTGTAATGTTGTAATGTTGCCCTGTTGTAATGTTGTAATGTTGCCCTGTTGTAATGTTGTGATGTTGTAATGTTGTAATGTTGCCCTGTTGTAATGTTGTAATGTTGTAATGTTGTAATGTTGTAATGTTGTAATGTTGCCCTGTTGTAATGTTGTAATGTTGCCCTGTTGTAATGTTGTAATGTTGCCCTGTTGTAATGTTGTAATGTTGCCCTGTTGTAATGTTGTAATGTTGCCCTGTTGTAATGTTGTAATGTTGTAATGTTGTCATGTTGTAATGTTGTAATGTTGCTCTGTTGTAATGTTGTAATGTTGTAATGTTGCCCTGTTGTAATGTTGTAATGTTGTAATGTTGCCCTGTTGTAATGTTGCTCTGTTGTAATGTTGCTCTGTTGTAATGTTGCTCTGTTGTAATGTTGTAATGTTGTAATGTTGCCCTGTTGTAATGTTGCCCTGTTGTAATGTTGCCCTGTTGTAATGTTGCTCTGTTGTAATGTTGTAATGTTGTAATGTTGTAATGTTGTAATGTTGCTCTGTTGTAATGTTGTAATGTTGTAATGTTGTAATGTTGCCCTGTTGTAATGTTGTAATGTTGCCCTGTTGTAATGTTGTAATGTTGCCCTGTTGTAATGTTGTAATGTTGCCCTGTTGTAATGTTGTAATGTTGCCCTGTTGTAATGTTGTAATGTTGCTCTGTTGTAATGTTGCTCTGTTGTAATGTTGCCCTGTTGTAATGTTGCTCTGTTGTAATGTTGCTCTGTTGTAATGTTGCTCTGTTGTAATGTTGTAATGTTGTAATGTTGTAATGTTGTAATGTTGCTCTGTTGTAATGTTGTAATGTTGTAATGTTGTAATGTTGCTCTGTTGTAATGTTGTAATGTTGTAATGTTGTAATGTTGTAATGTTGCTCTGTTGTAATGTTGTAATGTTGCTCTGTTGTAATGTTGTAATGTTGTAATGTTGTAATGTTGCTCTGTTGTAATGTTGTAATGTTGTAATGTTGTAATGTTGTAATGTTGCTCTGTTGTAATGTTGCCCTGTTGTAATGTTGCTCTGTTGTAATGTTGTAATGTTGTAATGTTGTAATGTTGTAATGTTGTAATGTTGCTCTGTTGTAATGTTGTAATGTTGCCCTGTTGTAATGTTGTAATGTTGTAATGTTGTAATGTTGTGATGTTGTAATGTTGTGATGTTGTAATGTTGTAATGTTGCCCTGTTGTAATGTTGTAATGTTGTAATGTTGCTCTGTTGTAATGTTGCTCTGTTGTAATGTTGCCCTGTTGTGATGTTGTAATGTTGTAATGTTGTAATGTTGCCCTACCTTAATACTCTCTGTTTTTTTAATGCACACTCAGATCACATTCAAAACAGGTCAAGGAATAGCCAAGGTTAAGAGGATCTTTTCCTTCGGTAAAAAGGTGTTATTGTGAAGTACTGCGGAAGTACCGTGCTACAGAAGAGTGATCTGCAAGCTTCAGATGTGAGTAAAAAAACTGAACAAGAATAAGCATACCTTTATGGTGTCCTTCCATGGCACTACTTTTCTATCTGTGGAGGAATATGTTTCGTTTCAGGGGTCCGTGATAGTAAATATATCTTAGCGTGATGCCCAAAGCATAGAGATTAACTTTTCCATCAAAACGTTTAATGTGTTGTGAGGAACAACTATGCATTTATTGACAGGACAAGTCCGGCTTTATCTGACTCTGCTGCCTTTTACGAGTGATCTTCTGCTCCCCGAGGAGAAATCCTTTCGGTTTGGAGAAGTACTGTTGTACTGAATAAATAATTTGGGTTTGGTTGGGGATGTTCGTCATTAGGGTTCAGTGATACGATAAACGGCGCTGTGGAAAGAGGAGGAGAGAGAGAGGAGAAAGAGCAGAGAGAGAGAGAGAGAGTGAGAGAGAGAGAGAAGAAAAAAAAAGAGAGAGAGAGGAGAAAGAGGAGAGAGGGAGAGGAGAGAGAGGAGAGAAAGAGGAGAGAGAGAGGAGAAAGAGGAGAGAGAGAGAGAGAGAGAGAGAGAGAGAGAGAGAGATAGAGAGAAGAGAGAGAGAGAGAGAGAGAGAGAGAGAGAGAGAGAGAGAGAGAGAGAGAGAGAGAGAGAGAAATAGAGAAGAGAGAGAGAGAGAGGGGAGAGAGAGAGGAGAAAGAGAGGAGAGAGAGGAGAGAGAGGAGAGAAAGAGGAGAGAGGAGAGAAAGAGGAGAGAGAGAGGAGAAAGAGGAGAGAGAGGAGAGAGAGAGATAGATAGAGAGAGAGAGATTGAGAGAGGAGAGAAAGAGGAGAGAGAGGAGAGAGAGAGGAGAGAGAGAGCGAGAGCGAGATATGAGAGAGAGGAGAGAGATGAGAGAGAGAGAGAGAGAGAGGAGAAAGAGAGGAGAGAGAGAGAGAGATGAGAGAGAGGAGAAAGAGAGAGAGAGGAGAAAGAGAGGAGAGAGAGAGAGATGTGAGAGAGAGGAGAGAGATGAGAGAGGAGAGAGAGAGAGAGAGGAGAGAGAGGAGAGAGATGAGAGAGAGGAGAGAGAGAGAGAGAGAGAGAGAGAGAGAGCAATGGCAGAGGGTCGGTGGCCAGCGGGTGGGGAGCGGCGGTGCGGGCAGGTCACAGGGACGAACAGCGTGAGAGCCTTTCATGGTGACAGCCTCCCCACCGGCCTCTTAGCATGGAGCAGCCAGCATCAACCACACTCAAGGGGGGACAATGTCTGCGCTCTAAATGACATTCTATTCCTTATTTAGTGTACTTCTTTCAAAAGTAGTGCACTATCTAGGGAATAGGGTGTCGTTTGGGACACAGATTTAAACATGCCTCTCATTTTCCAAAAACACATGGAGAGACATGGATTTTAACTTGACATTGAGTTTTTGAGGGGATTAGTTTTTCTATTTGTGCCACAGGAGCATGTGAAGTGGACGGGACACAGAACAAAAGGGCAATATGAGAAGCAGAAAATGTTTTCGTTTTTTTCTTTCAATTAAATATGAAAAAAAAAATGGCTTTTTGTAAATAAGGTTAAATTAAAAATAAGAAATGGGTTTGTGATTTTGCCAACGAAGCACCTGTATCTACTTCCCCAGAGTCAGATGAACTCGTGGATACCACGTTAGTCTCTACGTCCCGTATACAGAAAGTTAAAGGTAGTTTCGTGAGCCAATGCTAACTAGCATTAGCGTTAGCTTAGCGCATAGACTAGGGGCTGAAACGTTACAGATTCCGTGATAGAAAATTAAAGGTAATTTCACGTTGAGCCGACATATGCAGCATTTTAACGTGAATGCAGTCTCCGCTAAAGCGGGAACATTACCTTTAAATATTAAACCATGCTGTAAAGCTGAACTACTGAGGATTGATAAGCCCGAGATTTCTTCTAATGCTAGCTGTACCCCCTCCCTCCCTCCTCCCTCCCTCCACTTCTCTCCATACCCCCTCCCTCCCTCCCTCTCTCCCTCCCTCCTCCCTCCCTCCACTTCTCTCCATACCCCCTCCCTCCCTCTCTCCCTCCCTCCCTCCCTCCCTCCCTCCACTTCTCTCCATACCCCCTCCCTCCCTCCCTCCACTTCTTCCCATACTCTCTCCCCCCCTCCCTCCCTCCCTCTCTCCCTCCCTCCCTCCCTCCCTCCCTCCCTCCCTCCCTCCCTCCCTCCCTCCACTTCTCTCCATACCCCCTCCCTCCCTCCCTCCCTCCCTCTCTCCCTCCCTCCCGCTCTCTCTCCCTCCCTCCCTCCTCCCTCCCTCCCTCCCTCCACTTCTCTCCATACCCCCTCCCCCCCTCCCTCCCTCTCTCCCTACCTCCTCCCTCCACTTCTCCCCATACTCTCTCCCTCCCTCCACTTCTCTCCATTTCCCCTCCCTCCCTCCCTCCCTCCACTTCTCTCCATACCCCCCCCTCCCTCCCTCCCTCCCTCCCTCCCTCCCTCCCTCCCTCCCTCCTCCCTCCACTTCTCTCCATACCCCCCCTCCCTCCCTCCCTCTCTGCCTCCCTCTCTCCCTCCCTCCCTCCCTCCCTCCCTCCACTTCTCTCCATACCCCCTCCCTCCCTCCCTCCTCCCTCCACTTCTCTCCCTCCCTCCACTTCTCTCCATTTCCCCTCCCTCCCTCCCTCCCTCCCTCCACTTCTCTCCATACCCCCTCCCCCCCTCCCTCCCTCTCTCCCTACCTCCTCCCTCCACTTCTCCCCATACTCTCTCCCTCCCTCCACTTCTCTCCATTTCCCCTCCCTCCCTCCCTCCCTCCACTTCTCTCCATACCCCCCTCCCTCCCTCCCTCCCTCCCTCCCTCCCTCCACTTCTCTCCATACCCCCCCTCCCTCCCACCCTCTCTGCCTCCCTCTCTCCCTCCCCCCCTCCCTCCCTCTCTCCCTCCCTCCTCCCTCCACTTCTCCACATACTCTCTCCCTCCCTCCACTTCTCCCCATACTCTCTCCCTCCCTCCACTTCTCTCCATTTCCCCTCCCGCCCTCCCTCCACTTCTCTCCATACCCCCCTCCCTCCCTCCCTCCCTCCTCCCTCCACTTCTCTCCATACCCCCCCCTCCCTCCCTCCCTCTCTGCCTCCCTCTCTCCCTCCCTCCCTCCCTCCCTCCCTCCACTTCTCTCCATACCCCCTCCCTCCCTCCTCCCTCCACTTCTCTCTATACCCTCCCTCCCTCCCTCCACTTCTCTCCATACCCCCCTCCCTCCCTCCCTCCCTCCCCTCCCTCTCTCTCTCTCTCCCTCCCTCCCTCCACTTCTCTACATACCCCCACTCCCTCCCTCCCTCTCTCCCTCCCCCCTCCCTCCCTTTCTCCCTCCCTCCTCCCTACACTTCTCCCAATACTCTCTCCCTCCCTCCACTTCTCTCCATACCCCATCCCTCCCTCCCTCCACTTCTCTCCATACCCCCCTCCCTCTCTCCTTCCCTCCCTCCCTCCACTTCTCTCCATACCCCCCTCCCTCTCTCCTTCCCTCCCTCCCTCCACTTCTCTCCATACCCCCCTCCCTCCCTCTCTCCCTCCCTCCCTCCCTCCACTTCTCTCCATACCCCCCTCCCTCCCTCCCTCTCTCCCTCCCTCCCTCCACTTGTCTCCATACTCCCTCCCTCCCTCCCTCCACTTCTCTTCATACTCCCTCCCTCCACTTGTCTCCATACTCCCTCCCTCCCTCCACTTGTCTCCATACTCCCTCCCTCCCTCCCTCCACTTGTCTCCATACTCCCTCCCTCCCTCCACTTGTCTCCATACTCCCTCCCTCCCTCCCTCCCTCCACTTGTCTCCATACTCCCTCCCTCCCTCCCTCCACTTCTCTTCATACTCCCTCCCTCCCTCCAATTGTCTCCATACTCCCTCCCTCCCTCCACTTCTCTTCATAATCCCTCCCTCCCTCCACTTCTCTTCATACTCCCTCCCTCCCTCCCTCCACTTGTCTCCATACTCCCTCCCTCCACTTGTCTCCATACTCCCTCCCTCCCTCCCTCCACTTGTCTTCATACTCCCTCCCTTCCTCCACTTGTCTCCATACTCCCTCCCTCCCTCCCTCCACTTCTCTTCATACTCCCTCCCTCCCTCCACTTGTCTCCATACTCCCTCCCTCCATTTGTCTCCATACTCCCTTCCTCCCTCCACTTGTCTCCCTACTCCCTCCCTCCCTCCACTTGTCTCCATACTCCCTCCCTCCACTTCTCTCCATACTCCCTCCCTCCCTCCACTTGTCTCCATACTCCCTCCTTCCCTCCCTCCCTCCACTTGTCTCCATACTCCCTCCCTCCCTCCACTTGTCTTCATACTCCCTCCTTCCCTCCCTCCCTCCACTTGTCTCCCTACTCCCTCCCTTCCTCCACTTGTCTCCATACTCCCTCCCTCCACTTGTCTCCCTACTCCCTCCCTCCCTCCCTCCCTCCACTTGTCTCCATACTCCCTCCCTCCCTCCACTTGTCTCCATACTCCCTCCCTCCACTTGTCTCCCTACTCCCTCCCTCCCTCCCTCCCTCCCTCCACTTGTCTCCATACTCCCTCCCTCCCTCCCTCCCTCCATTTCTATTCATACTCCCTCTCTCCCTCCACTTGTCTCCATACTCCCTCCCTCCCTCCACTTGTCTTCATACTCCCTCCCTCCCTCCCTCCACTTGTCTTCATACTCCCTCCCTCCCTCCCTCCCTCCCTCCCTCCACTTGTCTTCATACTCCCTCCCTCCCTCCCTCCACTTGTCTTCATACTCCCTCCCTCCCTCCCTCCAATTGTCTCCATACTCCCTCCCTCCATTTATATTCACACTCCCTCCCTCCACTTGTCTCCATACTCCCTTCCTCCATTTCTATTCATACTCCCTCCCTCCCTTCACTTTTCTCCATACTCCCTCCCTCCCTCCACTTCTCTTCATACTCCCTCCCTCCCTCCACTTGTCTCCTCCCTCCCTCCTACCACCCCCCCCCACCCCCCCCCACCCCCCTCCCCTCCCCCACCCTTCCCTCCTGTGGTCATTAGCATTCAGGACACATGTATTGAACCCATGGCCGGAGACTAAAAGCACAGGATCTGCATTGGATTTGCCAAGGGGAGGATGTTTTTGGGGCCGGGGGGCTGGATCCTGAAATGACATGCAGAGCTCCGATTGACTGTGGCTGCATCTCAAACTGTACCCTATTCCTTAGATAGTGCACTACGTTTGACCAATAGGACTTTCTGGTCGAAAGTGATGCACTACTGTATATAGGGAGTAGGTTGCCATTTGGGACGAAAGCATAGTGTGCCACGATGGGGTTGCATGCACCCTGCCCTGCATCAATCGTTCCCTCAATCAATCGCCTTAATGAAGAACAGACTAGAATTAAATCAAAAGCACTAATAACACTAATGGTTGTCCCCCCCCCCCCCCTCTGTCAGAGACCGGTTGAGCTGTGGCCCCAAGGGAAATACCCCTTTATTTTTTTGCAAATGGTTTATAATCAATGATTAGCTGTTTATCAACGATTAGCGCGAGTTCAACTTTTGACTCGATGTGCGCCAACGAGAACAGAGTTAATCCTTCCATGTTCTGTCTCTGGGATCTACAGAAGTGGCTGTTCTGTTCTGTTCTCTGGGATCTACAGAAGTGGCTGTTCTGTTCTGTTCTCTGGGATCTACAGAAGTGGCTGTTCTGTTCTGTTCTCTGGGATCTACAGAAGTGGCTGTTCTGTTCATTTCTCTGGGATCTACAGATGTGGCTGTTCTGTTCTGTCTCTAGGATCAACAGAAGTGGCTGTTCTGTTCTGTCTCTGGGATCTACAGAAGTGGCTGTTCTGTTCTGTTCTCTGGGATCTACAGAAGTGGCTGTTCTGTTCTGTTCTCTGGGATCTACAGAAGTGGCTGTTCTGTTCATTTCTCTGGGATCTACAGATGTGGCTGTTCTGTTCTGTCTCTAGGATCAACAGAAGTGGCTGTTCTGTTCTGTCTCTGGGATCTACAGAAGTGGCTGTTCTGTTCTGTTCTCTGGGATCTACAGAAGTGGCTGTTCTGTTCTGTTCTCTGGGATCAACAGAAGTGGCTGTTCTGTTCTGTTCTCTGGGATCTACAGAAGTGGCTGTTCTGTTCTGTTCTCTGGGATCTACAGAAGTGGCTGTTCTGTTCTGTTCTCTGGGATCTACAGAAGTGGCTGCTGTGTTTGATTTATCATATTTTCTTCTTCTTCTCTCTGTTCAAAAGACGTTTAATACGAAGTAGAAAAAACGACAGAATCCTTCACACACTACTACTACCAGCAGCGTTGTAAATGTAATACCGTGTTTTATCTCTAAACTAATGGGCAGCATCACTACCTTAGCAGACCCTTTTTGTAAAGAGAGTTCAAAATATGAAGCTAAGAATAACTCCTAAGGAATCAGCAACATTTTGTCAATGAGCAAAAATGCTAAATTAATTTACCTTTCCTTTCCCTGTCTGTGTGTGTGTCAATGGGGTGATGTAGGGTCTGGTACCCAATGTCTCTCTCTCTCTCTGTGTGTGTGTGGTGTGTGTGTGTGTGTGTGTGTGTGTGTGTGTGTGTGTGTGTGTGTGTGTGTGTTTTTGTCCATTAAAACTTCTTATGGCTGAGATCCCGTTAACGGGATCGATATGACAACAGCCAGTGAAACTGCAGGGCGCCAAATTCAAAAAAACAGAAATCCCATAATTAAAATTCCTCAAACATACATGTCTTTTACACCATTTTAAAGATACACTAGTTGTAAATCCAGCCACAGTGTCCGATTTCAAAAAGGCTTTACGACGAAAGCACACCAAACGATTATGTGAGGTCAGTACCTAGTCACAGAAAAACACATTTTTCCAGCCAAAGAGAGGAGTCTCAAAAAGCAGAAATAGTGATAAGGTTAATCACTAACCTTTGATGATCTTCATCAGATGACACTCATAGGACTTCATGTTACACAATACATGTATGTTTTATTCGGTAAAGTTCATATTTATATCCAAAAATCTGAGTTTACATTGGCGCGTTACGTTCAGTAGTTCCAAAACATCCGGTGATTTTGGAGAGAGCATCAATTTACAGAAATACTTATAATAAACATTGCTAAAAGATACAACCGTTATGCATGGAATTTTAGATCCACTTCTCCTTAATGCAACAGCTGTGTCAGGTTTAAAAAAAACTTTACGGAAAAAGCAAACCATGCAATAATCTGAGTACGGTGCTCAGACGACAAATCAACCCTAAAAGATATCCGCCATGTTGTGTAGTCAACAGAAGTCAGAAATAGCATTATAAATATTCACTTACCTTTGATGATCTTCATCAGAATGCACTCCCAGGAAACCCAGTTCCACAATAAATGTTTGTTTTGTTCGATAATGTGCATCATTTATGTCCAAATTCCTCCTTGTTGTTTGCGCGTTCAGTACACTGTCACGATCGTGTGGCGGATTGACGGACCAAAATGCAGCTGTTGGAAAATAAGCCATCTTCTTTATTTAACAACACGAAGATGAACACGACACAAAACTCTATACAAACAACAAAACAACAAAACGACCGTGAAGCTACAAACGTTGTGCACAAACATACAGGCTACTAACGTTCTTACATAGACAATTACCCACAACCAATGAGAGCCTATGGCTACCCTAAATAAGGCTCCCAATCAGAGACAACCGAAATCAGCTGTCTCTAATTGGGAACTCATTCAGGTAACCATAGACTCTCCTAGATAACTAACCAACATAGACAACGCTAGACATATACACTCAACACAAAACCATCTACTACACCCCATAACCCCTTTACCAAATAAACACCCAAAACCAACAAAACATAAACATTACCCATGTCACACCCTGACCTAACTAAAATAATAAAGAAAACAAAGAATAATAAGGCCAGGGCGTGACATACACAATCTAAACGCATGCAAGTCCAGCGGAAAGTACGGATGAAAAGTCCAAAAAGTTCCGTTACAGTCCGTAGAAACATGTCAAACGATGTATAGAATCAATGTTTAGGATGTTTTTAACATAAATCTTCAATAATGTTCCAACCGGAGAATTCCTTTGTCTTCAGAAATGCAGCTAACTCACACATGAACGCGCATGGTCAGCGCATGGTCAGCTTGTGGCACTCTGGGAGAGACCTTACTCAATCTCCTCTCATTCGCCCCCACTTCACAGTAGAAGCCTAAAACACGTTTCTAAAGACAGTTGACATCTAGTGGAAGCCCTAGGAAGTGCAACATGACCCCATTTCCACTGTATCTTGGATAAGCAAAGAGTTGAAAAACTACAAACCTCAGATTTCCCACTTCCTGGTTGGATTTTTTCTCATGTTTTTGCCTGCCATATGAGTTCTGTTATACTCACAGACATCATTCAAACAGTTTTAGAAACTTCAGAGTGTTTTCTATCCAAATCTTCTAATAATATGCATATCCTAGGATCTGGGCCTGAGTAGCAGGCAGTTTACTCTGGGCACGCTTTTCATCCGGACTTGAAAATACTGCCCCCTACCCCAAAGAAGTTAAGAACAAATTCTTATTTTCAATGACAGCCTAGGAACAGTGGGTTAACAGCCTTGGTCAGGGGAACAGCGGGTTAACAGCCTTGGTCAGGGGAACAGCGGGTTAACAGCCTTGTTCAGGGGAACAGCGGGTTAACAGCCTTGGTCAGGGGAACAGCGGGTTAACAGCCTTGGTCAGGGGAACAGCGGGTTAACAGCCTTGTTCAGGGGCAGAATGACAGATTTTTACATTGTCAGCTCAGGGATTCAATCATGCAACCTTTCGGTTACTAGTCCAACGCTCTAAACACTAAGCTACCTGCCGCACACATGCGTGCGTGTGTGCGTGTGTGTGTGTGTGTCAGTGGGGTGATGTATGGTCTATACCGTGTGTGTGTGTGTGTGTGTGTGTGTGTGTGTGTGTGTGTGTGTGTGTGTGTGTGTGTGTGTGTGTGTGTGTGTGTGTGTCAGTGGCGTGATGTATGGTCTATACCGAATGTCTCTCAGTGTCCTCACATTCATTAACACTAGTTAATGCTGATCCCGCCGGCTGGGCATCAATTCCCTTTATCTATCTACAACTCAGTACTGTGACAGTCTCCTCAGGTTCCCAGCTAGCACCAGACACATCACAGTCAGCACCCTGGATCCCAGCTAGCACCAACTACATCACAGTCAGCACCCTGGATCCCGGCTAGCACCAGACACATCCCAGTCTCCTCAGGTTCCCAGCTAGCACCAGACACATCACAATCTCCTCAGGTTCCCAGCTAGCACCAGACACATCACAGTCAGCACCCTGGATCCCAGCTAGCACCAGACACATCACAGTCAGCACCCTGGATCCCAGCTAGCACCAACTACATCACAGTCAGCACCCTGGATCCCGGCTAGCACCAGACACATCCCAGTCTCCTCAGGTTCCCAGCTAGCACCAGACACATCACAGTCAGCACCCTGGATCCCAGCTAGCACCAGACACATCACAGTCAGCACCCTGGATCCCGGCTAGCACCAGACACATCACAGTCTCCTCAGGTTCCCAGCTAGCACCAGACACATCACAGTCAGCACCCTGGATCCCAGCTAGCACCAGACACATCACAGTCAGCACCCTGGATCCCAGCTAGCACCAACCACATCATGGTCAGCACCCTGGATCCCAGCTAGCACCAGACACATCACAGTCAGCACCCTGGATCCCGGCTAGCACCAGACACATCACAGTCTCCTCAGGTTCCCAGCTAGCACCAGACACATCACAGTCAGCACCCTGGATCCCAGCTAGCACCAGACACATCACAGTCAGCACCCTGGATCCCAGCTAGCACCAACCACATCACGGTCAGCACCCTGGATCCCAGCTAGCACCAGACACATCACAGTCAGCACCCTGGATCCCAGCTAGCACCAGACGCATCACAGTCAGCACCCTGGATCCCAGCTAGCACCAGACACATCACAGTCAGCACCCTGGATCCCAGCTAGCACCAACTACATCACAGTCAGCACCCTGGATCCCAGCTAGCACCAGACACATCACAGTCAGCACCCTGGATCCCAGCTAGCACCAGACACATCACAGTCAGCACCCTGGATCCCAGCTAGCACCAGACACATCACAGTCAGCACCCTGGATCCCAGCTAGCACCAGACACATCACAGTCAGCACCCTGGATCCCAGCTAGCACCAGACACATCACAGTCAGCACCCGGGATCCCAGCTAGCACCAGACACATCACAGTCAGCACCCTGGATCTCAGCTATCACCAGACACATCACAGTCAGCACCCTGAATCCCGGCTAGCACCAACTACATCACAGTCAGCACCCTGGATCCCGGCTAGCACCAACTACATCACAATCAGCACCCTGGATCCCAGCTAGCACCAACCACATCAC
Source organism: Salvelinus fontinalis (assembly GCF_029448725.1). NCBI lineage: Eukaryota > Metazoa > Chordata > Actinopteri > Salmoniformes > Salmonidae > Salvelinus > Salvelinus fontinalis. Next base: position 51,928,308 of record NC_074683.1, read on the forward strand.
GGTCAGCACCCTGGATCCCAGCTAGCACCAGACACATCACAGTCAGCACCCTGGATCCCGGCTAGCACCAGACACATCACAGTCAGCACCCTGGATCCCAGCTAGCACCAGACACATCACAGTCAGCACCCTGGATCCCAGCTAGCACCAATCACATCACGGTCAACACCCTGGATCCCAGATAGCACCAACCACATCACGGTCAGCACCTTGGATCCCGGCTTGCACCAACCACATCACGGTCAGCACCCTGGATCCCGGCTAGCACCAACAACATCATGGTCAGCACCCTGGATCCCGGCTAGCACCAACCACATCATGGTCAGCACCCTGGATCCCGGCTAGCACCAACAACCTCACGGTCATCACCCTGGATCCCGGCTAGCACCAACTACATCACGGTCAGCACCGTGGTTGAATTCAAAACCATAACCAGACCAAAAACAATATGATGGAAAATGAGCAGCATAGCTAGATGTGTTTGTTACACATACAGACCAGAGATACCAGAGACCAGAGATAACAGAGATAACAGAGACACCAGAGATACTAGAGACTGTAGACCAGAGAGACCAGAGACCAGAGATACCAGAGACACCAGAGACACCAGAGATAACAGAGACTGTAGACCAGAGAGACCAGAGACACCAGAGATAACAGAGACTGTAGACCAGAGAGACCAGAGACCAGAGACCAGACACCAGAGACCAGAGACCCCAGAGAGACCAGAGACGAGAACCAGAGGCACCAGAGGCACCAGAGGCACCAGAGACACCAGAGGCACCAGAGACACCAGAGACACCAGGGGGACCAGAGAGATCAGAGAGACCAGAGACACCAGAGACACCAGGGGGACCAGAGACCAGGGACACCAGAGAGACCAGAGACACCAGAGACACCAGAGAGACCAGAGACACCAGAGACACCAGAGAGACCAGAGACACCAGAGAGACCAGAGACACCAGAGACACCAGAGACACCAGAGAGACCAGAGACACCAGAGAGACCAGAGAGACCAGAGACACCAGAGATAACAGAGACTGTAGAACAGAGAGACCAGAGACACCAGAGGCACCAGGGGGACCAGAGACACCAGAGGCACCAGGGGGACCAGAGACACCAGGGGGACCAGAGAGACCAGAGACACCAGAGACACCAGGGGGACCAGAGACACCAGAGACACCAGAGACACCAGAGAGACCAGAGACACCAGAGACACCAGAGATAACAGAGACTGTAGAACAGAGAGACCAGAGACCAGAGACACCAGAGATAACAGAGACTGTAGACCAGAGAGACCAGAGACCAGAGACCAGACACCAGAGACCAGAGACCCCAGAGAGACCAGAGACGAGAACCAGAGGCACCAGAGGCACCAGAGGCACCAGAGACACCAGAGGCACCAGAGACACCAGAGACACCAGGGGGACCAGAGAGATCAGAGAGACCAGAGACACCAGAGACACCAGGGGGACCAGAGACACCAGAGAGACCAGAGACCCCAGAGAGACCAGGGGGACCAGAGAGACCAGGGGGACCAGAGACACCAGAGACACCAGGGGGACCAGAGACCAGGGACACCAGAGAGACCAGAGAGACCAGAGAGACCAGAGACACCAGAGAGACCAGAGACACCAGAGAGACCAGAGAGACCAGAGACACCAGAGACACCAGAGAGACCAGAGACACCAGAGAGACCAGAGACACCAGAGAGACCAGAGACACCAGAGATAACAGAGATTGTAGAACAGAGAGACCAGAGACACCAGAGGCACCAGGGGGACCAGAGACACCAGAGGCACCAGGGGGACCAGAGAGACCAGAGACACCAGAGACACCAGGGGGACCAGAGACACCAGAGACACCAGAGACACCAGAGACACCAGAGACACCAGAGACACCAGAGAGACCAGAGACACCAGAGACACCAGAGATAACAGAGACTGTAGAACAGAGAGACCAGAGACCAGAGACACCAGAGATAACAGAGACTGTAGACCAGACGGACCAGAGACACCAGAGAGACCAGAGACCCCAGAGAGACCAGGGGGACCAGAGAGACCAGGGGGACCAGAGACACCAGAGACCCCAGAGAGACCAGGGGGATCAGAGAGACCAGGGGGACCAGAGACACCAGAGACACCAGAGACACCAGAGAGACCAGAGACACCAGAGACACCAGAGAGACCAGAGACACCAGGGGGACCAGAGACACCAGAGACACCAGGGGGACCAGAGAGACCAGAGACACCAGAGACACCAGAGAGACCAGAGACACCAGAGAGACCAGAGACCCCAGAGACACCAGAGAGACCAGAGACACCAGAGAGACCAGAGACACCAGAGACCCCAGAGACACCAGAGACACCAGAGAGACCAGAGAGACCAGAGAGACCAGAGAGACCAGCGACGAGAACCAGAGGCACCAGAGACACCAGAGTTACCAGAGAGACCAGGGGGACCAGAGAGACCAGAGACACCAGAGACACCAGAGAGACCAGAGACACCAGAGAGACCAGAGACCCCAGAGACACCAGAGAGACCAGAGACACCAGAGAGACCAGAGACACCAGAGACCCCAGAGACACCAGAGACACCAGAGAGACCAGAGAGACCAGAGAGACCAGAGAGACCAGCGACGAGAACCAGAGGCACCAGAGACACCAGAGTTACCAGAGAGACCAGAGAGACCAGAGAGACCAGAGAGACCAGAGACACCAGAGAGACCAGAGGCACCAGAGACACCAGAGACACCAGAGACACCAGAGACCCCAGAGACCCCAGATACACCAGAGAGACCAGAGACGAAAACCAGAGGCACCAGAGGCACCAGAGGCACCAGAGTGAACAGAGAGACCAGAGAGACCAGAGAGACCAGAGAGACCAGAGACCCCAGAGACACCAGAGAGACCAGAGACCAGGGGGACCAGAGAGACCAGAGAGACCAGAGATCAGAGAGACCAGAGATCAGAGAGACCAGACGGACCAGAGACACCAGAGGCACCAGAGACACCAGAGACCAGGGGGACCAGAGACACCAGAGACACCTGAGGCACCAGAGAGACCAGGGGGACCAGAGAGACCACTTTACTGCATTTGGAGAGGTAGTGTGCTCAATTAAGGTCTATGCTCTAAAGTGTTGAGACTCTAGGTGACCTTCACAGCCTCACGTCTCACTGGACTGGATCTGGGTAGACTAGATTGAAGTGGAGGATTATTTAACCATGTCACGGTAATTCCATAGGACGTCAAGGATGAGCCCTATCAAATGAAGTGGAACTTACTTTAAGATCATGCTTCAACGTGCCAAAACAAGGAGATGCAGAAAGGAACTAGAGAAAAAAAGAAAAGAAAACCACTAGCTGTACCATTTCCTTAGTGTGCTTATTAAAGTGAGGAGAGGCTTTCTGTCTGCCGTGTAGATGGTAAAGAAATAGATGAATCATTGTTATGTTCAATTACAGGAACAGCTAGTATTGTGAGATAAGTATAACAAACAATACCATATAAATACTGTTTCTACGTTTAACAAAAGACAAGACGCACCCCGGTGGAGCTCTGTCATATCTACTACGTTACAGCTCCATTAAAGCTCTTTGTGTCGACTACGTGGCATACCATCTAACCACACCTACCACATTTTAGATATGTCAGACAGCATGTGGTATACCATCTAACCACACCTACCACATTTTAAATATGTCAGACAGCATGTGGTACACCATCTAACCACACCTACCGCATTTTAAATATGTCAGACAGCATGTGGTACACCATCTAACCACACCTACCACATTTTAAATATGTCAGACAACATGTGGTATACCATCTAACCACACCTACCACATTTTAAATATGTCAGACAGCATGTGGTATACTATCTAACCACACCTACCGCATTTTAAATATGTCAGACAGCATGTGGTATACTATCTAACTACACCTACCGCATTTTAAATATGTCAGACAGCATGTAGTATACTATCTAACCACACCTACCGCATTAGAAATATGTCAGACCACATGTGGTATACTATCTAACCACACCTACCGCATTAGAAATATGTCAGATTGTCGCTGTTTAACTCTATTTGCTGTATGTCACACAAGGTGACATAATATGACAAATACACTTTGATTTGATTTACAGTAAGTGACATAAAACTAATTGTAGTTACTGTAAAAATCAAAGTGTATTTGTGCTATGTCTCTTACCGTAAATCAAATCAAAGTGTATTAGAGCTATGTCTCTTACCGTAAATCAAATCAAAGTGTATTAGAGCTATGTCTCTTACCGTAAATCAAATCAAAGTGTATTAGAGCTATGTCTCTTACCGTAAATCAAATCAAAGTGCATTTTTCACATGCACAGGATACAGCTAAGTGAACACAGTACAATGAAATGCTTAGTTTTACATCCTGTAATATATTGATTCATATATCCCCCAAAAGTCGCTCTCCTCCTCCTCCTCCTCTTCCTCCTCCGCTTCCTCATCTTCTTCCTCATCTTCTTCCTCATCTTCTTCCTCATCTTCTTCCTCATCTTCCTCCTGCTTCCTCCTGCTCCTCCTCCTCATCTTCCTCATTTTCCTCCTCCTCTTCCTCCTCCTCCTCCTCTTCCTCCACCTCCTCTTCCTCCACCTCCTCTTCCTTCTCCTCCTCCACCTCCACCTCTTCCTCCTCCTCCACCACCTCCTCCTCCTCCTCCTCCTCCTCCTCCTCCTCCTCTTCCTTGGCTCCAGACCTGTTATGTATCTGCTGTGCTCCAGACCTGTTATGTACGTGCTGTGCAGTGAGACAGAAAGTGTTGTTAGCAGCACCTGTGCACTACAGGTGAGGAACAATACAAATGACAGCTCACATCACCAACATCATTTCTGCTCGGCTTCCCTGCCTCCGCAGTGGTCCCCAGAAGGCTGTGAGACAGACGCAGAGGGCAACGTGTGTGTGTGTGTGTGTGGGGGGGGGGACAGAAAACTTGTCCTTGTGACTAACAATGTGCCCGGACCTGACAAATATATTACCATACATCGACCTTAGTGCTTCTTTGGAAAAAGATAGTTTAACTTCTAAGCCAAACATTTTGAAACTGTGAAAGAAATGTTACCATATTTGTATGTACCAGTGGTTGTCCTGTAGAATGTGGTTAAACCTAGATTTTCACTCTGACAAATATAATGTTTGGAGAGGTTTGTGTGACAGCAGTTGTCTGTCAATTAGACTGTTTTATTCACACACACGCACACACACACACACACACACACACACGCACGCACGCACACGCACGCACGCACACACACACACACACACACACACACACACACACACACACACACACACACACACACACACACACACACACACACACACACACACACACACACACACACACACACACACACACACACACACACACACACACACTAAGTAGTCTGTATGGACTGGAGAGGGCTAGTGTTTAGCTTTGTTGATTATTAATTAAAAGTGACAGAGACGGAATGAATGAGAGTCATTATCTAAATGTTTATCCCTGCTTATCTTCCCCTTGCTCTCTAAATTAATTTCTGCCTATCAGATAAACGTATCTTCTCTCCACAGCTGTTTACTGAGAATAGTTGGAGGGAATAATTTAGAATGTTTATAGTAATTATCGATCATTCTAGAATGTCGTTTGTTACTTCGTTAATCTCAAGACATCGCTGCATTCACATCTTTTCACTATGTTTCTATTTTTGCAGATTACTGTAATTATTTAGATTTTTTTTTTTATATATATACTAGATGATGCAAATACAGCAGATAATCAATAATATTCACTGCTGAAATATTTATTAGGGATAATAGTTTTTATAAGATTTGTATTACTAGGACAAGCACAGTGCAGATGTCACCTGTAATTATGTAAAAAAGCAATTAAGATATTGCTTATAGCATGATCGTTTATTTCCCTCAAGTATTCTATAAATGTACAATCACTCAATCCAGAAAAATAATCAGAGTAGATGGATTTTGGCTATAATTATAGTGTGTGTGAAAATAGCATAGCATTGTGCTGAAGTGTTTGTCTCAAATTGAGCTGTAACATTTTAATCAGAATGAGAGTTTTTATCATCACAGTGGAATGTTCATGAACAATTTACAGAAGTTATTCTTGTCTGTTTTAATGACTGCTAACGCTTGCTGAATCAGAAGTTTTGTTTCCCACGCTAGAGAGAGAGCATTAGTTGTAAGCGATAAAATGTAATCGCCAGCAGAAGATGGATAGCCTTTAGATTCAACATGTAATTACTGTGGCCTACAGCTACTGGTGGGCCAAGTTAATAACGGGTTAGTCAGAATGATGTACCGCATACTGTAGCTGGTGGGCCAAGTTAATAACGGGTTAGTCAGAATGATGTACCGCATACTGTAGCTGGTGGGCCAAGTTAATAACGGGTTAGTCAGAATGATGTACCGCATACTGTAGCTGGTGGGCCAAGTTAATAACGGGTTAGTCAGAATGATGTACCGCATACTGTAGCTGGTGGGCCAAGTTAATAACGGGTTAGTCAGAATGATGTACCGCATACTGTAGCTGGTGGGCCAAGTTAACGGGTTAGTCAGAATGATGTACCACATACTGTAGCTGGTGGGCCAAGTTAATAACGGGTTAATCAGAAATTTAACACATACTGTAACTGGTGGGCCAAGTTACTAACGGGTTAATCAGAATGATGTACCACATACTGTATATTACATTTATTTTTTACTGTCCTTTTTCAGATTTGTTATGTTTTAACATTAAATGTTCATGAAAATAGTTTTATATTTCCATTTAATTATTTTGATAACATTTTTACATACAATACTGATCATGAAGATACATGGAAAATGTGGATATTGCCTCATACCATCACACTGATTCAGATGTATTATAGTCATACCATCAAACTACATCAGCCATATGCTTAGTAAATCTTTGATATCGACTGATGGACACTAATTGACTAATTTCTCTTGCTTTGATATCTGTCTTGTCAGGGGACGAATTCACAAAGACTCTCAGAGTAGGAGAGTTTATCTAGGATCAGGGCCTGTATTCACACAAAGTGTCTAAGAGTAGGAGAGTGTATCTAGGATCAGGGCCTGTATTCACACAAAGTGTCTCAGAGTAGGAGAGTTTATCTAGGATCAGGGCCTGTATTCACACAGACTCTCAGAGTAGGAGAGTGTATCTAGGATCAGGGCCTGTATTCACACAAAGACTCTCAGAGTAGGAGAGTTTATCTAGGATCAGGGCCTGTATTCACACAAAGTGTCTCAGAGTAGGAGAGTGTATCTAGGATCAGGGCCTGTATTCACACAGACTCTCAGAGTAGGAGAGTGTATCTAGGATCAGGGCCTGTATTCACACAAAGACTCTCAGAGTAGGAGAGCTGATTCAGTTATCCCTTCTAAATCACAATGAATAAGATTATAAGTTGCGAGGGTTTGATCTGATCGTGGATCTGCATGTCATCTTTGAGATTCTTAATCATTGTGTGTTGTTGTTGTCTCTGGGACATTTCTGATCATCGTGCAGGATTTTGGAAAAGGTTAGTAAACATCTGACTACAGTGCTCAGTCTCTCTCTCTGTGTTTTTTTTTGTTGTACCAAATTATTCTACTCCTGCCTTTCATTTGTGTGTGTGGTCCACGGTCCAACGGTTCGGTTCATAATTCTTCTCCTGCTCAGTGAAGCCAAGACAACCCCTTGTGTTCTACCTGATACGCTCTGCCACCATCGATCTCATCTCAGCTCCCTCATACACTGAGAACTGTCTCTGGGGATACAGGGCTTTCAATAGACCTCGTAATTACAGTAGGACTCATTGGAACTCACAAATACAGCACCGTCGCAAATTTCTTAAAGGAAAGTGTAGAAGAGGTAGAAAGTAAAATGTAAAATAAAAAAAGGGGGAATGTGGCGTGCATGTTTCCACTGTTAACCCACTTCCTGATGCAAAGACCAGATTCAAACCAAGCCAGCAGGATGTGGTCATCAAATGAGATTGCCTCTGATTGGTCCACACAACAACAGGAGATATCGACAATGTCTTTTCGATGTGGTAGAATAGGAGACTGAACAGAAGTCACCAATTTTCCCTATATAGAGTACTACTACACATAGGGTTCTTGTCAAAACTAGTGCACTATGTAGGGAATAGAACGCTATCTAGGATGCATATTTCAGAACGGTAAAAGCCCGCCCACGTACTGGCACGGTAAAGGCTCGCCCACGTACTGGCACACAGCTTCCAAGGGCCCAAACCAGAACAAACAGGAAAGACATGTGCTGTGATTCTCAAACCTCTTCTCAGGGACCCCCAGACCCCCAAGCTCTACAGACTATCAGTAACATTTCGACTATCTACTAACCCTAGCCCTAACCCCCTAACCCTAACCTTAACCCTAACCCTAACTCAGACCCCCAAGCTCTACAGACTATCAGTAACATTTCGACTATCTACTAACCCTAGCCCTAACCTTAACCTTTATCATAACCCTAACCCTAACCTTAACCCTAACCCTAACCCTAACTCAGACCCCCAAGCTCTACAGACTATCAGTAACATTTCGACTATCTACTAACCCTAACCTTAACCCTAACCCTAACCTTTATCATAACCCTAACCCTAACCTTGACCCTTACCCTAGACCTATCCTTAACCCTTACCCTAGACCTATCCTTAACCCTTACCCTAGACCTAACCTTAACCCTTACCCTAACCTTAACCCTTACCCTAACCTTAACCCTTACCCTAACCTTAACCCTAACCTTAACCCTTACCCTAACCCTTACCCTAACCCTAACCTTAACTCTTACCCTAACCCTAACCTTAACCTTAACCCTAACCTAACCCTAAGCTAAACCCTTATCATAACCCTAACCTTAACCCTTAACTTAACCCTTTTCTAAACGTAGCCCTAAACCGTAACCTTAGAAAGCAGGTGCTTATCAACAGATAGTTTGTTAATAGTATCACCAGATGGACTATCCAAATAGAGTGTGATCTTCCTTTCCTTAAGACGCCGACTGTATATCAGTAGTGACATTTTGTTCCGTGTATATTTACTCACAGGAGACGTGACGATAATGTTCTTGGACATAACGTTCCTCACCCCAAACTCCGCCTCCCCCCCCAGCTTTGTCTGTAAGGGAAAATAAAACAAAGAAACACCTACTCTTAAAACACCTGCTGTTCAAGATTTGAATACATGACTACTAATGAATGACAAGATTCAGGCTTCACTAATGACGGAAAAACAAGATTGTTACCATGACAAAACAGTGATATGCTTTTTAAATGTTTGGAGATAATAATAAATAACGGTGAGATGATGATATCATGTTATCACGTTACCATGGAGAGAGGTGACTCATTACCAGTATGGAGGAGAGAGAGGAGACTCATTACCAGTATAGAGGAGAGAGAAGAGACTCATTACCAGTATAGAGGAGAGAGAGGAGACTCATTACCAGTATAGAGGAGAGAGGAGACTCATTACCAGTATGGAGGAGAGAGAGGAGACTCATTACCAGTATGGAGGAGAGAGAGGAGACTCATTACCAGTATAGAGGAGAGAGAGGAGACTCATTACCAGTATAGAGGAGAGAGGAGACTCATTACCAGTATAGAGGAGAGAGGAGACTCATTACCAGTATAGAGGAGAGAGAGGAGACTCATTACCAGTATGGAAGAGAGAGAGGAGACTCATTACCAGTATGGAGGAGAGAGAAGAGACTCATTACCAGTATGGAGGAGAGAGAGGAGACTCATTACCAGTATAGAGGAGAGAGAGGAGACTCATTACCAGTATGGAAGAGAGAGAGGAGACTCATTACCAATATGGAGGAGAGAGAGGAGACTCATTACCAATATGGAGGAGAGAGGAGACTCATTACCAGTATGGAGGAGAGAGAGGAGACTCATTACCAATATGGAGGAGAGAGGAGACTCATTACCAGTATAGAGGAGAGAGAGGAGACTCATTACCAGTATGGAGGAGAGAGAGGAGACTCATTACCAGTATGGAGGAGAGAGAGGAGACTCATTACCAGTATGGAGGAGAGAGAGGAGACTCATTACCAGTATAGAGGAGAGAGAGGAGACTCATTACCAGTATAGAGGAGAGAGGAGACTCATTACCAGTATGGAGGAGAGAGAGGAGACTCATTACCAGTATGGAGGAGAGAGAGGAGACTCATTACCAGTATAGAGGAGAGAGAGGAGACTCATTACCAATATGGAGGAGAGAGAGGAGACTCATTACCAGTATAGAGGAGAGAGAGGAGACTCATTACCAGTATGGAAGAGAGAGAGGAGACTCATTACCAGTATGGAGGAGAGAGAAGAGACTCATTACCAGTATGGAGGAGAGAGAGGAGACTCATTACCAGTATAGAGGAGAGAGAGGAGACTCATTACCAGTATGGAAGAGAGAGAGGAGACTCATTACCAGTATGGAGGAGAGAGAAGAGACTCATTACCAGTATGGAGGAGAGAGAGGAGACTCATTACCAGTATAGAGGAGAGAGAGGAGACTCATTACCAGTATGGAAGAGAGAGAGGAGACTCATTACCAATATGGAGGAGAGAGAGGAGACTCATTACCAATATGGAGGAGAGAGGAGACTCATTACCAGTATGGAGGAGAGAGAGGAGACTCATTACCAATATGGAGGAGAGAGGAGACTCATTACCAGTATAGAGGAGAGAGAGGAGACTCATTAGTAGTATGGAGGAGAGAGAGGAGACTCATTACCAGTATGGAGGAGAGAGAGGAGACTCATTACCAGTATGGAGGAGAGAGAGGAGACTCATTACCAGTATAGAGGAGAGAGAGGAGACTCATTACCAGTATAGAGGAGAGAGGAGACTCATTACCAGTATGGAGGAGAGAGAGGAGACTCATTACCAGTATGGAGGAGAGAGAGGAGACTCATTACCAGTATAGAGGAGAGAGAGGAGACTCATTACCAATATGGAGGAGAGAGAGGAGACTCATTACCAGTATAGAGGAGAGAGAGGAGACTCATTACCAATATGGAGGAGAGAGAGGAGACTCATTACCAGTATGGAGGAGAGAGAGGAGACTCATTACCAATATGGAGGAGGGAGAGGAGACTCATTACCAGTATAGAGGAGAGAGAGGAGACTCATTACCAATATGGAGGAGAGAGAGGAGACTCATTACCAGTATGGTGGAGAGAGAGGCTTCTACACAGCGACTGAAGTCTATAGAATGTGTGTGTGTGACAAAGAGAGAGAGAGCTGGGACACTGGAACACTATGTGTGGCCGTCGCCCACGGCAGCCTGGGCTTGTTAATTGAAAAAGATTAAGCTGCCCTCTCCTGCGCCATGACACCACTATCAATAAGGGCCCTTGTAGATGTCCCTGAACTGATGCTCCCATTGTCTAACACACACACACACACACACACACACACACACACACACACACACACACACACACACACACACACACACACACACACACACACACACACACACACACACACACACACACACACACACACACACACACACACACACACACTCACACTGGACTGATGTTCCCATGGCACATACAGAAGGTTATCCGCAAGTGGTCGGGTCTACCGTCGGTCCCTCGATACACCCCGGCATTAGAAAATGCATTGAATGGTGATGGAAACACTACCCTGCCTACTGTGGCCAGATTGATCTGTAGATCCAGGTAGACGACATCTTTCAGCATCCTAAACGGTACCCTATTGCCTATATAGTGCACTACTTTTTGACCAGAGCCCTATGTTGGTAAATGTGTTGATTCTTAGTCGTCTGCTTGTCTTACACCAGAGGGCATCGCTTAACTTTATTCCTTGTGTGTTTTAATCACAACCAGGAAATGATGCTTGAGTTGGGTGATCTGTTTTAATTTGCACATCCTTAATTAATTTAACTTTGCTCCGTCCCATCTCTGCTCTCTAAGGAAACTCATTCTACAGTAATATTTCAAAGTATGCTTTGATTTGGGGGTTTTTCCCTTTTGTTCTGAAACTAACAACAGGAATTGTATTATAAATTGAAATATCGTCTCTGCCAGCTTAAATTTGTTTATTCTGTTTGGGGAAACCGTGTTTGTGTTCTCAGAGGAGAACTTAGCATGTTGTTTAGGTCTTCCAAAGGGATAAGACAGTCAAGGGGATTGTTAATGGCCGAATTAGTTGAGCGTTTCCTGGAAGAAGTACTCACTACACCATCCCTCCACTACACCATCCCTCCACTACACCATCCCTCCACTACACCATCCCTCCACTACACCATCCCTCCACTACTCCATCCCTCCACTACACCATCCCTCCACTACACCATCCCTCCACTACACCATCCCTCCACTACACCATCCCTCCACTACACCATCCCTCCACTACACCATCCCTCCACTACACCATCCCTCCATCCCTCCACTACACCATCCCTCCACTACACCATCCCTCCATCCCTCCACTACACCATCCCTCCACTACACCATCCCTCCACTACACCACCCCTCCACTACACCATCCCTCCACTACACCATCCCTCCACTACACCATCCCTCCACTACACCATCCCTCCACTACACCATTCCTCCACTACACCATCCCTCCACTACACCATCCCTCCACTACACCATCCCTCCACTACACCATCCCTCCACTACACCATCCCTCCACTACACCATCCCTACACTACTCCATCCCTCCACTACACCATCCCTCCACTACACCATCCCTCCACTACACCATCCCTCCACTACACCATCCCTCCACTACACCATCCCTCCATCCCTCCACTACACCATCCCTCCACTACACCATCCCTACACTACACCATCCCTACACTACACCATCCCTCCACTACACCATCCCTACACTACACCATCCCTCCACTACACCATCCCTACACTACACCATCCCTATACTACACCATCCCTCCACTACACCATCCCTACACTACACCATCCCTACACTACACCATCCCTCCACTACACCATCCCTACACTACACCATCCCTCCACTACACCATCCCTCCACTACACCATCCCTCCACTACACCATCCCTCCATCCCTCCACTACTCCATCCCTCCATCCCTCCACTACTCCATCCCTCCACTACACCATCCCTCCACTACACCATCCCTCCACTACACCATCCCTCCACTACACCATCCCTCCACTACACCATCCCTACACTACTCCATCCCTCCACTACACCATCCCTCCACTACACCATCCCTCCACTACACCATCCCTCCACTACACCATCCCTCCACTACACCATCCCTCCATCCCTCCACTACACCATCCCTCCACTACACCATCCCTACACTACACCATCCCTACACTACACCATCCCTCCACTACACCATCCCTACACTACACCATCCCTCCACTACACCATCCCTACACTACACCATCCCTACACTACACCATCCCTCCACTACACCATCCCTACACTACACCATCCCTACACTACACCATCCCTCCACTACACCATCCCTACACTACACCATCCCTCCACTACACCATCCCTCCACTACACCATCCCTCCACTACACCATCCCTCCATCCCTCCACTACTCCATCCCTCCATCCCTACACTACTCCATCCCTCCACTACACCATCCCTCCACTACACCATCCCTCCACTACACCATCCCTCCACTACTCCATCCCTCCATCCCTCCACTACTCCATCCCTCCACTACACCATCCCTCCACTACACCATCCCTACACTACTCCATCCCTCCACTACACCATCCCTAGAACCCTCCACTACACCATCCCTCCACTACACCATCCCTACACTACACCATCCCTCCACTACACCATCCCTCCATCCCTCCACTACTCCATCCCTCCACTACACCATCCCTCCATCCCTCCACTACACCATCCCTCCACTACACCATCCCTCCACTACACCATCCCTCCACTACACCATCCCTACACTACTCCATCCCTCCACTACACCATCCCTCCATCCCTCCACTACACCATCCCTCCACTACACCATCCCTCCACTACACCATCCCTCCACTACACCATCCCTCCACTACACCATCCCTCCACTACACCATCCCTCCACTACACCATCCCTCCATCCCTCCACTACACCATCCCTCCACTACACCATCCCTCCACTACTCCATCCCTACACTACTCCATCCCTCCACTACACCATCCCTCCATCCCTCCACTACACCATCCCTCCACTACACCATCCCTCCACTACACCATCCCTCCACTACACCATCCCTCCACTACACCATCCCTCCACTACACCATCCCTCCACTGCACCATCCCTCCACTACACCATCCCTCCACTACACCATCCCTCCACTACACCATCCCTCCACTACACCATCCCTCCACTACACCATCCCTCCACTACACCATCCCTCCACTACACCATCCCTCCATCCCTCCACTACACCATCCCTCCACTACACCATCCCTCCACTACACCATCCCTCCACTACACCATCCCTCCACTACACCATCCCTCCACTACACCATCCCTCCACTACACCATCCCTCCACTACACCATCCCTCCATCCCTCCACTACACCATCCCTCCACTACACCATCCCTCCACTACACCATCCCTACACTACACCATCCCTCCACTACACCATCCCTACACTACTCCATCCCTCCACTACACCATCCCTACACTACACCATCCCTACACTACTCCATCCCTCCACTACACCATCCCTCCACTACACCATCCCTCCACTACACCATCCCTCCACTACACCATCCCTCCACTACACCATCCCTCCACTACTCCATCCCTCCACTACACCATCCCTCCACTACACCATCCCTACACTACACCATCCCTACACTACACCATCCCTCCACTACACCATCCCTCCACTACTCCATCCCTCCACTACACCATCCCTCCATCCCTCCACTACACCATCCCTCCACTACACCATCCCTACACTACACCATCCCTACACTACACCATCCCTACACTACACCATCCCTACACTACACCATCCCTACACTACACCATCCCTACACTACACCATCCCTCCACTACACCATCCCTACACTACACCATCCCTACACTACACCATCCCTCCACTACACCATCCCTTCACTACACCATCCCTACACTACACCATCCCTCCACTACACCATCCCTCCACTACACCATCCCTACACTACACCATCCCTCCACTACACCATCCCTACACTACACCATCCCTCCACTACACCATCCCTACACTACACCATCCCTCCACTACACCATCCCTTCACTACACCATCCCTACACTACACCATCCCTCCACTACTCCATCCCTCCACTACACCATCCCTCCACTACACCATCCCTCCATCCCTCCATCCCTCCGCTACACCATCCCTCCGCTACACCATCCCTCCGCTACACCATCCCTCCGCTACACCATCCCTCCGCTACACCATCCCTCCGCTACACCATCCCTCCGCTACACCATCCCTCCGCTACACCATCCCTCCGCTACACCATCCCTCCACTACACCATCCCTCCACTACACCATCCCTCCACTACACCATCCCTACACTACACCATCCCTCCACTACACCATCCCTCCACTACACCATCCCTCCATCCCTCCACTACACCATCCCTCCACTACACCATCCCTCCACTACACCATCCCTCCACTACACCATCCCTCCACTACACCATCCCTCCACTACTCCATCCCTCCACTACACCATCCCTCCACTACACCATCCCTCCACTACTCCATCCCTCCACTACACCATCCCTCCATCCCTCCACTACACCATCCCTCCACTACACCATCCCTACACTACACCATCCCTACACTACACCATCCCTCCACTACACCATCCCTCCGCTACACCATCCCTCCACTACACCATCCCTCCACTACACCATCCCTCCATCCCTCCACTACACCATCCCTCCACTACACCATCCCTCCACTACTCCATCCCTCCACTACACCATCCCTCCATCCCTCCACTACACCATCCCTCCACTACACCATCCCTCCATCCCTCCACCATCCCTCCATCCCTCCACTACACCATCCCTCCACTACACCATCCCTCCACTACACCATCCCTCCACTACACCATCCCTCCACTACACCATCCCTCCACTACACCATCCCTCCACTACACCATCCCTCCACTAATCCATCCCTCCACTACACCATCCCTCCACTACACCATCCCTCCACTACTCCATCCCTCCACTACACCATCCCTCCACTACTCCATCCCTCCACTACACCATCCCTCCACTACACCATCCCTCCACTACACCATCCCTCCACTACACCATCCCTACACTACACCATCCCTACACTACACCATCCCTCCACTACACCATCCCTACACTACACCATCCCTCCACTACACCATCCCTCCACTACACCATCCCTCCACTACACCATCCCTCCACTACACCATCCCTCCACTACTCCATCCCTCCACTACACCATCCCTCCACTACTCCATCCCTCCACTACACCATCCCTCCACTACACCATCCCTCCACTACACCATCCCTCCACTACACCATCCCTCCACTACACCATCCCTACACTACACCATCCCTACACTACACCATCCCTCCACTACACCATCCCTACACTACACCATCCCTCCACTACTCCATCCCTCCACTACACCATCCCTCCACTACACCATCCCTCCATCCCTCCACTACACCATCCATTTACATACATTACATTTAAGTCATTTAGCAGACGCTCTTATCCAGAGCGACTTACAAATTGGAAAGTTCACACATATTCATCCTGGTCCCCCCGTGGGGAATGAACCCACAACCCTGGCGTTGCAAGCGCCATGCTCTACCAACTGAGCCACACGGGACCACATCCCTCCACTACTCCATCCCTCCATCCCTCCACTACACCATCCCTCCATCCCTCCACTACACCATCCCTCCACTACACCATCCCTCCACTACACCATCCCTCCACTACACCATCCCTCCACTACACCATCCCTACACTACACCATCCCTACACTACACCATCCCTCCACTACACCATCCCTCCACTACACCATCCCTCCACTACACCATCCCTCCACTACACCATCCCTCCACTACACCATCCCTCCACTACACTATCCCTACACTACACCATCCCTCCACTACACCATCCCTCCACCCCTCCACCCCTTCATCCCTCCACTACACCATCCCTCCATCCCTACACCCCTCCATCCCCCTACTCCATCCATCCCTCCATCCCTCCATCCCTCCGTCCCTCCATCCACCATCCCTACACCCCTCCATCCCTCTACTCTCTCCATCCCTACACCTCTCCATCCGCCCATCCCTCTACTCCCGCCATCCCTCTGTCCCCTCCTCTCCATCTCTCCATCCCTCCGCTCCCCTCCCTCCCTCTATCCATCCCTCTGCTCCTTCCATCCCTCCATCCCTCAATCTCTCCCTCTATCCATCACTCCATCCCTCTGTTTCTTGTCTACTTCCTCTTGGTACTTGTTACAGAATCAACTGATGTCCAACAGATGATGGGCGCCATGAAACAGAACATTGGACTGATTATCTACACCATCTGTTTGTGGCTGAATGATAAACAGTATTGACAGAGATTATTAATAGGGGGTTGTTCATTCAGATAATCAACTGATCTCTGTTTAGTTTTTTTCATCGTTGTGAATTTAGGTTTTAGCTTATCGTCAGTGTAGAAGAAGAGCATTCTCTACTAATACACGGCGTTTTCATTTTGTCGTTGCGAGAGCAACTTTAACTGACACAACAACCACGGTTCATCTAAATATATCGTTGACAGACTGAGTGTGTCTTAGGCTGACGGAGATACGGTTAAACTGGTGGCTTAAATGTTTAATGCAAGTTATTTTCATAGTTGTTAGTATACTGGCGTAGATGCAGTAAAAATATGAATGGAACTCAAATCAAACCAATGAAAATGCCATGGCAACGCTACTCACGCATCACCCGTGAGGTACATTTTCAGAATCTCCTCATTGCCCCCCCCCAGCAACATTAGCGTACATTTAGGATATTGTTTTATATGTGTTGTCCGACACTATGTTGAGGTAAAAATCGAAGTCGACTTATTGTATGGATTTCAACTCCCAATACATGTTGATGTCATCGTTAGGAATAAACTGCATTACACTTAAAAGAGGATTCAGGTACCACCGCCGACTTACAGTATAGACGGCTAGCTGTGCTACCGTATTAAACGAACGGCAGTAAAAAAAAATAATATGTATAACCCATAAAAGGACTCTTTCTAAATGTTATGAAGTGAAAACAGACAAATATATCAAAATCCTATTTTAGTAACTACAATGTAGGCCTGTTACAACACAAAACATGACGTAATTTGACTTTTTATTTTTTTAAATGTACGCTAATGACAGCGTCATTGTCCTGTCCCTCATGGTCTGTGTTCCATTGACATTTACATTTAAGTCATTTAGCAGACGCTCTTATCCAGAGCGACTTACAAATTGGAAAATTCATACATATTCATCCTGGTCCCCCCGTGGGAATTGAACCCTGGTCCCCCCCCCGTGGGAATTGAACCCACAACCCTGGCGTTGCAAGCGCCATGCTCTACCAACTGAGCCACACTGGACTGTGTTGACCTCTTCACCACATGTCTTCCAAAACAAGATTTACACGTTTTTTTACTAGAACACTGAAAGAGTTGAGCAGTGCTTAGGATACAACACTGAAAGGAGCTTCGTTCAGATAGATTTGTTTTCTGTTGATTATAGGCTTCGTCGTTCCCGGTCCGATTTCCCGCATTTTGTCAACGTTGAAAGATATCGTGGATAGGCCTGCTCATTATACTTAGAGATTGTCAGACTAGTGTGGAAAAGCTTGTAAATGCAAATAATGAGAGCTACTGTATGAGTTCCTTCCTCCTCTCAAAGGCCCAGGACAGAATATGAGTTCCTTCCCCCCTCAAAGGCCCAAGACAGAATATGAGTTCCTTCCTCCCCTCAAAGGCCCAAGACAGAATATGAGTTCCTTCCTCCCCTCAAAGGCCCAGGACAGAATATGAGTTCCTTCCTCCCCTCAAAGGCCCAAGACAGAATATGAGTTCCTTCCTCCTCTTAAAGGCCCAGGACAGAATATGAGTACCTTCCTCCCCTTAAAGGCCCAGGACATAATATGAGTTTCTTCCCCCCCTCAAAGGCCGGCCCAAGACAGAATATGAGTTCCTTCCTCCTCTCAAAGGCCCAAGACAGAATATGAGTTCCTTCCTCCTCTCAAAGGCCCAGGACATAATATGAGTTCCTTCCTCCCCTCAAAGGCCCAGGACAGAATATGAGTTCCTTCCTCCCCTCAAAGGCCCAAGACAGAATATGAGTTCCTTCCTCCTCTCAAAGGCCCAGGACATAATATGAGTTCCTTCCTCCTCTCAAAGGCCCAAGACAGAATATGAGTTCCTTCCTCCTCTCCAAGGCCCAAGACAGAATATGAGTTCCTTCCTCCTCTCAAAGGCCCAGGACATAATATGAGTTCCTTCCTCCCCTCAAACGGCAAAGACAGAATATGAGTTCCTTCCTCCTCTCAAAGGCCCAGGACAGAATATGACATTTGATACTTTTAATGAATTTAATTTGCAGCAGCTTTTAGCGTGTCCATCTTAACTAACAGAGCGTGAGTGCTGTGACACTGAGTTTGATGTATCCCAGTAGAGTAGATGTATTCCATAGATGCTAATGTAATGAGTCCGAGTTACAAATGGCACCCTATTACCTATTTAGTACATCACAGAACTGGTCAAAAAGTTAGTTGCAATATATAGGGAATAGAGTGCTACTTGGGACTCAAGCCATATTTAGTGGAAGCCCATCTACCATCTAGCCAGGGCTGGATTCATCCATCAGCATTACGAGTCCCTATAGAAACCCACCCAAGAGACCAGTATAAATCAATATACTGCATGCTAGCATTAGGGGGATGGGCGAATGCTTCAGTAGACTACATTCTAGAACACCTCCACAGACATTCTGATTC